>NC_045439.1:80387651-80687651 GCF_002776525.5 Piliocolobus tephrosceles
CAGTTCTGCCATCCCTTTTTAAAACATGCCTGGTTTGGGGGGTTCTAAAACAACTGACCTTCACCACCAATTCTCAAAAGATGACTTTAACTGATTATACAGGAACAACACCAACAAGAGTTCTTTCTGAGACTATTTCTCAGACCCTTCTTTGACCCACTCAGGATGTTTATTATCTTCTTTGAGTTGTACAACAACAAATAACATTCTTCTTAAATAAAAGTGTGGACTGATAATGTTGAACTTTACCTCAGCCCTGTGTTCCTAAAATACAGAGATGGTTAAGAAGCCTCCCCCGCTACCCACCCACACACACACTTTTATTTACCTAGATGCAGCTGACTGCCAGTGACCCCCCTTCCCTTGCATATTCCCAGGTAAGACCTGGCCCTGTCCTTCCTCATGGCTCTCCCAAGACTTGTGGAGGTGACCTCCTGGTTTACCTACCTCTGTGAAACTCCAGGCCCACTTCCTTTTCTTTAAAATGTTTCTCATTAATTAATGTTTTCCCTACTGTAACAGCCTAAATAAAATCATCTCCTTAATCTTCCACTGCATTTTTGTCTTTCACAATAGGGTTTGGATTACATGGAGGTGTATGGAGTTGTCAAAAAATCATGAAATAATACAATTCTGGTTTGTGTATTTCATTAAATATAGATTTTACCACAAAAGACAAAATGAGGACTGTAAATAAGCAATGAACCATACATAGTTAATGCTTTGTACACTTAGCTGTTTGGAGTGAGGTATTAGATGTCTGTAACTTACTTTGTAATATATATATATATATATATTTTTTTTGAAATGAAGTCTTGCTCTTTTGCCCAGGTTCAAGCAATTCTCCTGCCCCAGCCTCCTGAGTAGCTGGGATTACAGGCACCCACCACCACATCCAGCTATTTTTTGTATTTTTAGTAGAGATGGGGTTTCACCATGTTGGCCAGGCTGGTCTTGAACTCCTGACCTCAGGCAATCCGCCTGCCTTGGCCTCCCAAAGTGCTAGTATTACAGGTGTGAGCCATTGCGCTTGGCCTGTAATATGTATTTTTTAGATACATATTAGATGGGTTGATCCATTCATAGATGAATTGCTAAATAGTTTGTGATAAAGCAAATATAGTAAAAGACTAATTACAGAATCTATGTGGTTAGTTTATTAGTGTTCATATCAAAGTTAATGGCAAAATATTAAATTTTTTTCCACTAAGATTGAGAAGGCGGCAAGGGTATCTTCTGTCACATCATCATTCTATTCAAATTTTTACTAGAGGCCAGTGCCATAAGAAAATAAAAAGAAGGAAAAGGCACAAAGATTGAGATTTAAAGAAAACTAATTATCAGATGGTATGACTATGTAGAAAATCCTGAAGAATTTATAAAGCAGTACTAAGTGTACTTGGCCAGGTTATAGGATAGAAGGTCAATATATGAATATTAACTGTAATTTTATACTGTAATTTTATATACTATATATTATAACTGTAATTTCATATACTATCATAAATAATTAAATGAAATTCTTAAAATAGCATTGATAAAATCAAATACATATGAATATAACTATAACATATAATAAAATATAATAAATAACTAAAATATGTAACATATTTTATTATATACAAATATATATTTAATAAATATGTTAAAATGTAACAAATATAAAACTACAATAAATATAATGAAAGATGTTCGAACTCTGTACTCTAGAAACTATGAAACGTATCTGAGAGAACTAAAGATCTAAATAAATTTATCTGATCAATATTGTTATGATGTTATAATGTCTCCTCAAACTGAGGAGACATTTCCTAAGAATTGTTCACTAAAGGAGAAGCGGGTTCAAGTTGCATGGCCAGTCATCGGATAAGGAAAGGAACAATAAGAGAAACCTAGCAGTCATCGGATAAGGAAAGGAACAATAAGAGAAACCTAGTAGCATTCCAAGGATGCTGGCCATTTCCAACGACAGCATACACAGGGGTGGGATGTATCCTTGGCTGGTGAGGTCAGACATTAAATGGAATCTCAAAAGAAAGATCTGAACCCACTACTACCATTCATATAGCTAAACTTTCCCTCCTTGCTTACCACCTCTGCCCTCCTAACACTAATGTGCAGATTACAGAATAAATAGAAGGCAATATCTACTTTGTTGGGTGTGCACAAAGGAGCGTAGAATGGAAGGGACAGATGACAAAACTAAAGAAATTAAGAAAATGACAAAATGAATGAAATAGGAAAAAGGACAAAAAGAAGTGATTTACATAATATTAGCAGTAAATGGAAGGTCTAGGTCAGTGGTTCTCACACTTTGCTGCATTTTAGAGTAACTCTCACACCTAGGCCATATCTCAGTGGAATTAAGTGAGAATCTCAGGCATTAGTATTCTTTAAACTCCCCTATGTTATTTCAATGTGCCATAAAGTTTCAGCAGTGCCTCTCAAACATTAATGTGCATAAAGATCACCTGGGGATCTCGTTAAACTGCAGTTTCTGTTTCAGTAGGTCTTGGGTGGGGTCTTTGATTCTGTATTCCTAATAAGCTTCCAGGTAACACCAGTATGTCTGGTTTCAACACTGCACTATGGGTAGCAAGGGCCTAGACAGAACTGATGATGAAAACTTGAGAAAAATACAAAGAGAAAAGCATAGAAATCATGCAGTTATGTTTCTCTAATAGAAGAAAACAAGCAAACAAAAAAAGATAAGTAACATAAAATCAAAGCAGTCAAATAATTCATCTGTAAAGAAAATCCAATCTAAGAAGGCATAACAGAATCTGGAAAAGTGCTATGTGCTCTTGAACTTAATAAGAATTTGAATGGAGTAAAACATCAGTACAAAAAGAACATGATAAAACAATAGATAAAAAGATGAAAAGGGAGAATGCCAAGCTAAGGAGAAAACATGGAGAACCAAAATACAGTCAGATATCTAAAATTCTTTTAAGAACAAAAACCAGATTAGAATTGTGAAATATCAGGGCAAAGAAGAAAAACATAAGTCAAAAAATAGATACAGAGAATACAGATAATTCAATCTGGATGACTAGTGTCTAAAAAATTAAAGAATCCCGTAAGTAGACTAGAAAATACATTCAGAGACATATGGGAAATGTACTCTTAAATGAAGAAAAAATAAACACACATGGTGCCTTGAAAAGACACAACATAGACCAGGATGCAAAACCGTCAAAGTTAATATATATCCTTAATAAGTTACTTAATTTTGAGGATAAAGAAAAAAAGGTACAGGAAAAAAAACATGAAGTTACTTCCAAGTAGAAAGAGAAAAAAACAGACTTCCGCAAAACAGCCTTTAATGACAAGGACTATGGGAGCAGGTCTACAAAGTTTTAAATAAAACAAAAGTATATATCAAGACTATTTTAAGAGTCTAATCTCATTCAAGTGCAAAAGTACTAGGTAGATATTCTTGATCATTAAGAAACTCAGAGAATGTTCGAGAATTCGTCTTGAAAGAAACAAATGATTCAGTGATGATATGCCAGCAATTAAGGCATAAAGCAAAATGAGGAACTCAGAAATAAAGAAAGCCATGGTAGAATTACTGGAGATATTTCTGCTTTTGGCATGACACAGAGAGGAGCTCCATGAACCAGCTTCCCAGTGAAACAGATGAAAATTGTTTTAAAACAACATCTAAACTCTCTAGAAATAGTCCTAAGTGCATAAAGAAAATGAGAAAATACTTATTCAAAAATCTACTTAAACTTGATAGGACAAGAAAAGTCTGTGGTATTTGAACAAGAATCTGCTCCTTCCATTTCCCCTTCCAGCTCAGCATGGTAGAAATTCCAATCCAGATGAGAAATAGGGGTTCCCTTCTTCTGCCCAGCCCCAATTTGTGAGATGGTAGGTCTGTCTCAAGCATGGTGTTGCTAAGAATACTGGGGCCCTACCTGCCCTCATCATGGTTTATAAGGCAGTGGTTCCATGTTGGAAAAGGCAAAACAAAAAAGACTTAAGGCTTCTGCCTACTCCATCCCACCAAGTACTCAGTTCTAAAAACAAAGTTGTCACTTAGAGAAAAGAACTTCAGGAAAGTGCCTTCTCCACCAACAGTTCTAGAGCCTTGGCAAAATCTAGAGATTTTGCCCAAGAGGAAGAGCAGTCCTAAAACAGATAGCTACTAATCTCTTTTCAAAGGAGCAGACTTCATTTGCAACAGGGTGTGAAGAAGTTCAAGTCTAAGGGGTTCTGGGAAAAAAAGTGTAGTCAAAAAGATAACTTGCAAAAAAAAAAAAAAAAAGACAATTGGCAGATTAGGAGATTCACTGGAGAGAGAGGCAAAATTGTGGATCAGATTGTCAGACAGAATGGGGAAAAATGACAAAGAGCCCTGCTGGGGTCAGATCCAGTCTCAGGAACTGACCTCAGGAAATATTCCCCCCAAAGAGACTACATTTGATTACATCAGTTTGCTGAGAACCTTATGCCTTAGGACATTGCCAGACAATAGCAGAATCCGCCAGCAAGTAGTGGAGCTTCAAGCCTGAGTGTGTTTAGGGAAAGAAACTGCGACAGAGAGACCTGATAAAAACCACTGTCATCCCAACATGACTATGGTTTCAACAAAGGTTGCACCCTCTGAGGAACAACAGCAGAGGATTACCACTGTGGGATACAGATGTCACTAAAACCATCCAGCCAATCTCTAAATAAGTAAACAACCACGTAAAAAATAGCAATCCCCACAGTGGGGGAATCGGTACCCCAAATGGCTATAATTTATTATCTAAAATGTCTAGTTTCCAACAAAAAAATTAGGAGGCATGCAAAGAAACTGGAAACTATAATTTATACATTGAAAAGAAAAAAAAATAAACACAAAGAAAAATAAGTTAACAAAAACTTTCCATGAGAGTAAATAGATGTTAGATTTAACAGAGATTTTTAAGTAGTCATTATAAGGATGTCCAAAGAACTAAAGGAAACCATAATTAAAGTTTAAAAAAAAGTATGAGGACAATTTCTCATCAAATGGAGAATATTAATAAAGAAATATAAATTATTTTTGAAAATCACATTGGCCTTCTATAGTTGCAAAGTACAATAACTGAAATACAAATTAGGTAAGTTAAATAAAATGGATACAATCCTACAGAGACAAACTCCCAAAACTGACTCAAGAGAAATAATATGAATAAACTATAATGAATGAAGAGATTTATTATCAATTAAAAAAGCCACCCAGAAATAAAAGTCAAGGCCTAGATGGCTTCCCTATTTTATTGTATTAACACAATATTTAAAGAAGAATTAATACCAGTTATTCACAAAATCTTCCAAAAATGGAAGAGAAGAGAGCACATCCCAGCTAACTCCTTTAGGCCTGTGTCACTCTGACACCAAAATCAGACAATGACATCACAAGAAAAGGAAACTACAGACCAGTATCTCTCATGCACGTGGATATAAAATCCTCAAGAAGATTCTAGCAAACTGAATCCAGCAACATATTAAAGAATTGTGCATCACGATCAAATGTGATTTATCCCATGAATGCAAAGCTGTGTTAACTCCCAAAAATCAGTTAAAGCAATACATCAGCCTAAATCCATAGAGAAAAATTTTTTAAAGATCATCTCAAAAATCACAGAAAAAGTATTTAACAAAATCCAATACTTTTTCATGAGATACTTTTTCAAAAATACATAACAAACTAGGAATAGAAGGGAACTTCTTCAACTTGATAAAGAACATTAATGAAAAACCCACAGGTAGCATCATATTTAATGGTAAAACACTAGATGCTTTCACTCTAAAAAAAGAAAGAAACCAAAGGTATCTCCTCTTGCTATTTCTATTTAATATTGTACTGGAAGTTCCAGCCAGGGAAACACAACAAGAATGGTTATGATAAAACACTCACACACAGACATATATACAATGACAATTGTTGAAGAGGATATGAAGGGAGAGAATTCTCGTACCCTGCTGATGGGAATGTAAGTTGGTACAACTACTTTGAAAATTATTCTGTCACTTCTGCAATGATTAAACATGACCCAGCAATTCAATTACTAAGTTAGCATATAACCCAGCAATTCAATTACTAAGGTATATGCTCAAGAGAAATTAAAATACAAGTCTCCCAAAAACCTTGTACAAGATTTTTTTAAAAAAACTTTTAAGTTCAGGGGTAAATATGCAGGTTTGTTATATAAGTAAACTTGTGTCATGGGGGTTTGTTGTACAGATTATTTCATCACCCAGATATTAAGCCTAGGATCCATTAATTATTTTTCCTGATCTTCTCCCTCCTGCCACCCTTTCAATAGGTCCCAGTGTGTGTTGTTCCCCTCTGGGTGTCCATGTGTTCTCATCATTTAGCTCCCACTTTAAGTGAGAACATGCAGTATTTGCTTTTTTGTTTCTGTGTTAGGTTGCTAAGGATAATGGTCTCCAGCTCCATCCATGTTGCTGCAAAGGACACGACCTTGTTCTTTTTCATGGCCACTTAGTATTCTATATTGTAGATGTACGACATATTCGTTATCCAATTTGTCACCGATGGGCATTAAGGTTGATTCCATGTCTTTGCTATTGTGAATAGTGTTGCAGTGAATACATGCATTCATGTATCTTTATAACAGAATGATTTATATTCCTTTGAGTACATACCTAGTAATAGGATTTTTGGGTCAAAAGGTACTCCTGTCTTTAGGTCTTTGGGGAATTGCCACACTATCTTCCTCAATGGCTGGCCATCTTCCACAATGGCTGAACTAATTTACACTCCCACCAGCAGTGTATATGTGCTCCTTTTTCTCCACAACATTGCCAGAATCTGTTATTTTTTTTAGTTTTTAATAATAGTTGTTCTGACTGGCATAAGATGGTATCTCATTGTGGTTTCGATTGGCATTTCTCTGATGAATCAGTAATGAGCCTTTTTTCCAGATGACTGTTGGCCTCCTGTATACCTTCTTTTGAAAAGTGTCTTTTCATTTCCTTTGCCCACTTTTTTGATGGGGTTGTGTTTTTTATTCTTGTAAATTTGTTTAAATTCCTTATAGATGCGGGATATTAGACTTTGTCAGATGCATAGTTTGCAAACATTTCCTCCCATTCTGTAGGTTGTCTCTTTACACTGTTGATAGTTTCTTTTGCTGTGCAGAGGCTTAGTTTAATTAGAATCCATTTGTCAATTTTTGTTTTTATTGCAATTGCTTTTGGCATCTTCATCATAAAATCTTTGCCAATCCCTATGTCCTGAATGCTATTGCCTAGGTTATCTTCCAGGGTTTTTATAGTTTTGGATTTTACATTTATCTTTAATCCACCTGGAGTTGATTTTTGTATATGATGTAAAAAAGGGGTCCAGTTTTAATCTTCTGCATGAGGCTAGCCAGATATCCTGGCACCATTTATTGAATAGGGAGTCCTTTCCCCATTGCTTGTTTTTCTCAGGTTATTCAAAGATCAGATAGTTGTAGGTGCATGACCTTATTTCTGAGTTCTCTATTTTCTTCCATTTGTCTATCTGTCTGTTTCTGTACCCATACCATGCTGTTTTGGTTACTATAGCTCTGTAGCATAGTTTGAAGTTGGGTAGCATGATGCTTCCAGCTTTGTTCTTTTTGCTTAGGATTGCCTTGGCTATTAGGGCTTTTTTGTGGTTCCACATGAATTTTAAAATAGTTTTCTCTAGTTCTGTGAAGAATGCCAATGGTAGTTTGATACCGTTTGGCCCTGTGTCTGCATACAAATCTCACCTTAAATTGTAGTAATCCCCATGTTTCAAGAGTGGGACTAGGTGGAGATAATTGAATCATGAGGGCCATTTCCCCCACACTATTCTCATGATAGTGAGTTCTCATGTGATCTGATGGTTGTGTAAGGGGCTTCCCCCTTTGCTCAGCCCTCATTCTCTCTCCTGCCTCCCTGTGAAGATATGCCTTCCACCATGACTGTAAATTTCCTGAGGCTTCCCCAGCCATATGGAACTGTGAGCCAATTAAACCTCTTTTCTTTATAAATAGCTCAATCTCAGGTATTTCTTCATAGCATTGTGAGAACAGACTAATATATAGTTTAATAGGCATAGCATTGAATCTATAAATTGCTTTGGGCAGTATGGCCATTTTAACGATATTGATTCTTCCTACGTATGAGCATAAAATGTTTTTCCATTTGTTTGTGTCATCTCTGATTTCTTTGAGCAGTGGTTCGTCGTTCTCCTTGTAGAGATTTTTACCTCCCTAGATAGCTGTATTCCTAGATATTTTATTCTTTGTGTGGCATTTGTGAATGGGAGTTCGTATCTGATTTGGTTCTCAGCTTGACTGTTTTTTGTGTATAGGAATGTTAGTGATTTTTGTACACTGATTCTGTATAAGATTGTTTATAGTATCATTATTCATAGTAGCAAGATGGTGAAAACAACTCAAATGTACACCACCTGATGAATAGACAAACAATAGGAAAAATATGGTATATTCATGTAATGAAAAATTATTCAGCCATAAAAAGGAATGAAGTACTGATTCATACAACATGAATTAACCTCAAAAACTTTATGCTAAGTGAAAGAAGATAGTCAGAAAACACTACTATTATATTATTCTATTTACATGAAATGTAAAAAATATGCACATCCATAGAAACAGAAAAGAATTCATTAGTTTCTTAGAACTGGGAAGGAGAAAACAAGGAAGTCAATAGGTGATAGCTAAAGGGTAAAGGTTTCCTTTAGGAGGTGATGAAAATGTTTTCAAATCGACCGTGGTTATGGTTGGACATATTTGTCAATACACTTAAAATTATTAAATTATACACTTTAAATGGGTGATGTATATATCAATGAAGCCATTAAAAAGCAAAATCCAATAAAATAGAGCCGAGACCAAATGCATTTAAATACTAAAAATTCTGCATACCTCAAAAATTATAGTTTCTAAAGAAAAGGAAAACAATGCACTTTTTAAAAGAAAGCCAGGCATTTACAAAGGAAATCAGAAGCACAAACCAAGAGGAAAGCAAATAAAATAATTTTTAGTAATATTCACCTAACCTGGCAGGTCAGGTTACAGGTGCTACCAATACAACAGAGAGCAAAACAGACGTGGTTTCTTCTATCTCAGGTTATTAATAAAATGGGGAGCACTAGACAAAAATAATCAAACACATGAATGAACAAACAAGGTAAAACTCAGTAAAATAAGCCACACAGCAAATTAAAAATAGCACTAGCTGGACTTCTGGCATAGACTTATTTCTCCCTGTTCCTCATTGCTGTTTACAATTATAAACCCTGGAAATAACATTCAGAGGCCACCAAAGGATAACTCTAAAAAATGATAAGAAGGTAAATTGTTTGAGACAGCAGAAATGAAGGAACAGCAAAGCAATATGGTACCTCAGGTCCCTCCTCCCAACAGAAAAAGCCTAACCACCCCCAGTATTTTCTGATGCAAAACTGCAACAAAAGGTAGCCAGTTAGGCTCACTGTCCCTCTGACAACACCAGATGAGACTGGCACCAGTAGCAAGAGGGATCAGTCAGGAGTTTTGCTATTGATAAGTATCCAAGGAAAGCACTATTTTTCCCTCCCACGTTTTAAATTCCCCCATTCCATCTCTCCCCTCTAAGAAATACCAGGACAATCACGAACACAAGCAAGACAGACGTTTCCTCAAGTGGCTCAGCACGGCAGCCTCTTTTGCCCCATGGGCCTGAGATCCCTCCAACCTGTACAGAGACATCACAATGACTGAAGGAACAACACAGACAGAAAAATCCTATCACATCAGATAAATCTCTTTGAGACTTCTTTTCCGCTCTAGAAGACACTGGGATTGCTGGTGGGGAAAGAACTTCCACCACCTCAGGCAGTACTAGCATGGATCAGTGGGTCTGCAGTACACCAACTAAACCAAGAGGGCCTAAATAATATCACAAAGACCATGAAAATTAAGGTATGATTGGAACCCAAACCCACAAAATAGGCCAGAACGTGCATGTTAAACCTATACAAGATGACCACTTGCTAAAATAAAAATTTAAATAAGAGGCAGCGCTTTCTAATATAATAGACAAAATGTCCAGGATGCAACAGAAAATTACCCCATACTAAGAACCAGGAAAATTCCAACTTGAATGAGAAAAGACAAGCACTGACACAGCACCAAGATGAGATGAACCAGAAATTGAAATTATCTGAGAAGGATTTTGAAGGTATAATATTTCTTAAAAATCAATTATAAACTCTCTTGAAACAAATACAGAAAATATCAGCAAAGAATTATAAGTTTTATAAAAAGAACCAAATAGAAATTATAGAACTGAGAAATACAATAACCAAAAGGGAAAAAAAAAAAACATGCTAAATGGGCTCAATAACACAATAAAGATGACACGAGAGAATCAATGAACTTGAGAGATCGATATAATTTCCTCAATTTACCCCATCTGAACAACAAAGACAAAATAAACTATTCAAAAACAAAAAAGAAAAAAAAATCGGCCGGGCGCGGTGGCTTATGCCCGTAATCGCAGCACTTTGGGAGGCCAAGGCGGGCGGATCATGAGGTCAGGAGATCAAGACCATCCTGGCTAACACGGTGAAACTCCGTCTCTACTAAAAATACAAAAATAAAATAAAATAAAATAAAATTAGCTGCGCGTGGCAGCGGGCATCTGTAGTCCCAGCTACTCGGGAGGCTGAGGCAGGAGAATGGTGTGAACCTGGGAGGTGGAGCTTGCAGTAAGCTGAGATCTCATGCCACTGCACTCCAGCCTGGGCAACAGAGTGAGACTCCGTCTCAAAAAAAAAAAAAAATCACAGCCTTTGGGGCCTATGGGACAATAACAAAAAATCCAACATTCATATCATCAATATCTACCAAAAGGAGAATCAGAATGGAGTTGAAAGAATATTTGCATATGTTGCAGTTGAACACTTTCCAAATTTGGGTAAAAAACCCAGGGTACAAATTCAAGCCTCTGATAATACCAAATAAGATAAATCCAGAGAAATACATACCAAGAAATATCATCATTAAACTTCTGAAAACTCTAAGACAAAGAACAAATTTTGAAAGCAGCCACAGAGAAATGACACACTACCTATCGGGTGAAAACAATTTGAATGAGAGTTGGATTTCTTATCAGAAACCAGAGAGGCCAGAAGAAAGGGGCACCACATTTTTCAAGTGCTGGGAATAAAAAAAAAAAAAAAAAAAAGTACTCTCAACTCTAAATTTTATATCTGGCAAAATTATCCTTCAGAAAAGTAAAGGAAACAAAGATCTCCTCAGACACTAACGAAGTGTAAAAAATCTGTCAATTTGTCGTGAGCAGACATATCCTTAAAGACTGGCTAAAAGAACTTCTTTAAACAAAAAGGTAATCATAAATAAAGGAATCTTGGAGCATTGGGAAGGAAGAATGAACAATGGGAAGAGCAGAAGTATGGGTACATCCAGGGGACTATCCTTCTTTTATTATTTTTGTAAATCAGATTTGATGACTGAAAAGTTATAACTTCATCTGACATGCAAGAAAATGATATTTAAAAGTGAGAAAGATATAAGGACATAAACCAAAGAAAGCTTCCTACACTTCACTTGAAGTGGTAAAATGGTCATATGCATAGAGTAAATCACATATGTATACTGTAATTCCCAGGGGGCTACCCCTACAAAAACTCTATAAAAATATACACTCAAAAACATTAAATAAATATAGATGAAATTCTTAAAAAGTGTTCAATAATACACAGAAGGCAAGAAAGAAAAACGGAGGAAGAATGAAAGGAAACAAGTGGAAAACAAAGAATAAAATGACATCAAAAATATAAAAATATATATTAGTCAGGATTCCCTAGAGAAACAGAGCCAAGTGTATTTATATGATAATAAATATGTATGATATTTATTATGGAAATTAGATCACACAATTATGGAGGCAGAGAAACCCCACCATCTGCTGTCTACAAGCTGGAGGGCAAGGAAAACTTGGTGGCACAATTCAGTCAGAGTCCAAAGGCAACTGGAGAGGGGGTTAGGGAGGGTAGGGCATGTAATAATACTGCAATAAGTCTTAGAGACCAAAGTACTGAGATCCAGGAGATCCGATGTCTGAGGGCATGAAAAGATGGCTGTCCCAGCTCAAGGGGAGAGACAGAATTCACTCTTTCTCCGCCTTTTTGTTCTATTTGAGTCCTGAGCAGATTGGATGATGCCTGTACACATGATTAGTATTATCTTTATCTTCTTTACTCAGTCTGCTGATTCAAATGCTAGCCTTTTCTGGAAACATCCTCACAAACACACCCAAAAATAATGTTTTACCCACCTATCTGGGCATCTCTTAATTCAGTCAAATTGACACATAAAAACTAATCATCAAATATATTCGGTTCTAACATATTAATAATTATCTTAAATGTGTGGTCTAAGCACACCCATTAAAAAAAGATTGTCATTGCAGATTTAAATAAATTGCAAAACTATATGCTGCTAACAAAGAAAGCTCTGATATTTAAAATTTCCCATCTTAAGTGAAGCATAGAAAACCTACTTCAAGGCCGGGCGGGGTGGCTCAAGCCTGTAATCCCAGCACTTTGGGAGGCCGAGATGGGCGGATCACGAGGTCAGGAGATCGAGACCATCCTGGCTAACACGGTGAAACCCCATCTCTACTAAAAATACAAAAAATTAGACGGGCGAGGCGGCGGGCGCCTGTAGTCCCAGCTACTGGGGAGGCTGAGGCAGGAGAATGGCGCAAACCCGGGAGGCGGAGCTTGCAGTGAGCTGAGATCCGGCCATTGCACTCCAGCCTGGGCGACAGAGCGAGACTCCGTCTCAGAAAAAAAAAAAAAAAAAAGAAAACCTACTTCAAATCAAAAATAAAAAGATGGCAAAAGATATATAAACATTAATCAAAAATGCTCAAGTGGCTATATTAATATTCTATAAAGTAGGCTACAGAGGAAAGAAATTTATTAGAGATAAATATGACAAATGATTAATCAATAAAAATAAAATGACTCTAAATGTGTATACACTAAAAAACAGAACCTCAAAATACATTAAGCATAAACTGATAAGCTGAAAGGAGACACAGACAAATCTACGATTATAGTTGGGAACATTAACACTCTTCTTCAGCAGAAAAATCAGATGATCTGAAGAACACAATCAACCAACAGAATCCAGTTGACATACATAGAACAATTCACTTCCAAACTGCAGAGTACACAGGTTTTTTTTTTCAAGTTCTCATGTAACATTTACCAAGATAGACCCATATCCTATACTAACACACACACACACACACACACATACACACACACACAGATTTCACAAATTTAAAAGAATTGAAATCATACAGATTGTGTTACCCAGACTTAATGGAATCAAACTAGAAACCAATGACAGAAAGACAACAGGAAAACCTCTAAACAACACACTTCTAAATAATCCATAGTTTAAAGAAAAAGTCTACTGAAAACATATAACTGAGTTCAAATGAAAATAAAACATATCAAAATATGTGATATGTATCTTAAGCAGTGCTGAGAGAGAAACTGGTAACACTAAAGACTTACATTAGATATGAGGAAAGTTTCAAATCAATAAATGCAGTTCCTACCTAAAGAAAAAGAAAAGAATTTCTATTCTCCTCACTGTTATTCTACATAATACTGAAAGGTCAAGACAGTATAATAAGGTAAGAAATATAAATTAAATCATATTGATTGGAAAGACAATTATGTTGTTCTGATTTGCAAATGACATGATGGAATACATAGAAACTTCAAATAAATACATACACAATATTTTAGAATTTTTTATTTTATTTTTATTTTTTGAGACAGAGTCTCACTCTGTCATCCAGGCTGGAGTGCAATGGCACGACCTCAGCTCACTGCAACCTCTGCCTCCTGGGTTCAAGCAATTCTCTTAACTCAGCCTCCTTAGTAGCTAGGATTATAGGCGTGCACCACCAAGCCCAGCTAATTTTTGTATTTTTAGTAGAGACAGGGTTTCACCATGTTGGTCAGGCTGGTCTCGAACTCCTGACCTCATGATCTGCCCACCTCAGCCTCCCAAAGTGCTGAGATTACAGGTGTGAGCCGCCGCACCTGGCCTAGAATTATTATATGCTTTCAGTAAGGTCACAAAATACAAGATCAACACAGTAATCAACAGAATTTCTATATACTAAAAATGTGCACATGGTAACTGTAATTTTTGAAAAATTGTAACTGCTCCAAAGAACATGTAGTACATAAGAATACACTTAACAAAACTACTATGAGACCTGTATGTGGAAAATTACAAAATGATAATAAAAGAAAGAGAACATGAATAAACTGAAAGGCATACCATATTCATGGATTGGAAAGCTCAACATAGTATGTCCATACTCCCTAAGTTGATCTATAGGTTTAATGCAACTTCTATCAAAATCTCAGTACATTTTTTAAATTTTTCTTTTAGTAAGAGACAATGTTATTTTAAAATTTATGTGGTAAGACCCCAGTCCTAAAATAGCTAAAACAATTTTGACAGAGAAGAATAATGTGAGAAGAATAACTCTACCCAATATTAAGGCTTATTATATAGCTACTATAATTAAGATATTGTGGTGTTAGTAGAGAAACAGACACATAGATTAATGGAATAGACCAAGAAACTCAGAAATAGACCTACACAAAAAACGCTCCACACATATTTTAGAGTGGTGAAAAAGCAATTCAAGAGAGCAAAGACAGCCTTTTCAATATATGGCTTCGGAGCAACTGGATATCCATTGGTAACAGTTTCATTTTGAACCTCAATCTAAACCTCAAACTTTACAGAAAAATTAACTTGAAATAAAGCACAGACACGAATGTAAAACACAATATAAACTTTGAGATTTAGGGCTATTCAAAGAATTCTTATACTTTACACTTAATGAATAATCCATAAAGAGAAAAACTGACACAATTAAAAACTCTTTTGATAAAAATTTTTAAACTTTTTTTGTCTATGAAAGATCACATTGAGAGGATAAAAAGACAAACTACAGACTGGGAGAAAATAATTACAATACACATATACGATGGCTAGTATCAAAATATATAAAGAAATCTCCTATATCAAAAAAGTAGAAAGGTCTCTAATAACCTAACGTTATGTCTCAAGGAACTAGAAAAACAAGAACAAGCTAAACCCAAAATTAGTACAAGGAGAAAAACAGCAAAGATCAAAGCAAAAATAAACAAAATGAGATTAAAAAAATACAAAGATCAATGAAACAAAGAGTTGTTTTTTTTAAAAAAATAAGTAAAAGTGACACATTTTCTAGCTACACTAAGAAAAAAAGAGAGAATACTCAAATTTACAAAATTTGAGGTGAAAAAGGAAACATTAAAACTGACATCACAGTAATACAGTGATCACAAGAGACTATTATGAACAACTGTACACCAACAAATTAGAAAATCTAGAAAAAAATGGATAAGTTCCCTGGCACATACAACCTACCAAGATTGAATCATAAAGAAATCGAAAACTTGAATAGACCAATAATGAGTGACAAGATTGAAGCAGTTATTAAGGTTCTCCCATCAAATAGAAGCCAAGAACCTGATGATACATCTCTACTGAGTTCTACCAAACACTTAAAGAACTAATGCCAATTCTTCTTAAGCTTTTCCAAAGAGATCAAGAAGAGGGAGTACTTCAAAACTCATTCTACAAGGCCAGCATAACACTGGTACCAAAACTAGACAAGGACACACACACACAACCACAGGCCAATATCCCTGATGAACACAGACATAAAAATTCTCAACAGAATACTACCAAATCAAATTCAACAGCACATTAAAAAGATTATTCACCATAGCCAAGTTGGATTCATCCCAAGGATGAAAGGGTAATTCAAAATGGGCAAATCAGCAAACATGATACATCACATTAACAGAATCAAAGCAAAAACCATATGATCACTTCAACAGATGCAGAGAAAGCATTCAATAAAATTCAACATCTTTCACGATAAAAACACTCAACAAATTAGGTATAGAAGGAACATACCTCAACACAATAAAGGTCACATATGACAAACACACAACTAATATCATACTGCACAGGCAAAAGCTAAAAGCTTTTCCTTTAAGATCTAGAACAAGATAAGGATGTCCTCTCTTAACGCTTTCATTCAACAAGTACCAGAGAGAGCAATCAGGCAAGAGAAAGAAATAAAGGGTATCCAAATGGGAAAGGAGAAAGTAAAATTGTTCCTGTTTTCAGACAACACAATCATACACATATATAATCTCAAAAACTTCACCAAAAGCTATTACAACTAATAATGAATTCAAAAAGTGGCAGAATACAAAATCAACATACACAAATCAGTAGCATTACTAAACACCAATAATGAAATAGCCCCCCAAAAAATAAAAGTAATTCCAAAAGCTACCAAAAAAATAAATATCTAGCAATCAATTTAACCATGAAGGTCATAGATCTCTACAATGAAGACTATTAAACACTGAAGGAAGAAATTGAAGAGGACACAAGGAAACAGAAAGATATTCAATGTTCAAGGTCTGAAAGAATTAATATCATTAAAATGTCCATACTACCCAAAGTGATGTACAGATCGAATGCAATTGCTGTCAAAGTATCAATGACATTCTTTACAGATATGGAAAAAACACTCCTAAAATTCGTATGGAAGAACAAAAGACCTTGGATAGCCAAAGCAATCTTGAACAAAAGAAAAAAGCTGTAGGAATCATATTACTTGACTTCAGAATATATTAGAAAACAACAGTAACCCAAACAGCATAGTACTGGCATAAAAAATCAGACACACAGACCAACCGGATAGAATAGAGAACTCAGAAACAAATCCACGCTGAATGATTTTTGACAAAGGTGCCAAGAACATACATTGGGGAAAGACGGTCTTTTCAATAAATGGTGCTGGAAAAACTGGATATCCACATGCAGAAGGAGGAAACTAGACTCTTATTTCTCACCTTATACAAAAATCAACACAAAATCAATTACATATTTAAATGTAAGACTTGAAACTATAAAACTACTGAAAGAAAACACTCGGGAAATGCTTCATGACATTTCCTTGGGTGAGTATTGTTTTGGATAGGACCACAAAAACACAGGTAACAAAAGCAAAAATAGACAAATGGGATTACATCAAAACCAAAAAGCTTCTGCATAGCAAAGGAAACAATAAACAGAGTAAAGAGACAACCTACAAAATGGGAGAAAATATTTGCAAACTATGCATCTAACAGGGTTTAACATGCAGCATGTATAAGGACCTCAAAAAGCTCAGTAGCAAAAAACTCAATAATGTTTATCTAAAAATATATCTAAATAAAATATATATAAATAAATAAAAATATATCCAAATAAATATAAATAATGTAATCTAAAAATGGTCAAAATATCAGAATAGATATTCCCCAAAGAAGACACACAAATGGCTAACAAGTATATGACAAAATTCTCAACATCACTAATCATTAGGTAAGTACAAATCAAAACAGTGAAATATCACCTCACCCCAGTTAGAATGGGTATTATCATAAAGTCAGGGAATAATGGATGCTGGTGAGGATGTGGAGAAAGAGGAATCCTTGACTGTTGGTGTGGGAATGTAGATTAGTACAGCCATTATGGAAAACAGTATGGAGATTCCTAAAAAACAATTAAAAATAGACGTACTATATAACCCAGTAATTCTACTACTACATATATATCCAAAGGATTTGAAATCAGTGTGTCAAAAAGATACCTGCATTCCCATGTTTACTGCAGCCCTATTCACAACAGCCAAGAGATGAAATCAACAAGTATCCATGAATGAATGAATGGATAAAGGAAATGTGGCATATATACAGAATGGGACACTATTCGGCTCTAAAAGGGTGTGAAATCCTGTCATTTGTGATAACATGGATAAACCCAGAGGACATAATGTTAAGTGAAATAAGTCAGATGCGGAAAGACCAAAATCATATGCTCTCACACACATGTGGAATCTAGGAAAGTCGATCTTATGGAACTAGAGAGTAGGGTGGTGGTTACTCAAGGCTGCGGAGGGGTGGAGATAGGGGAGTAAAGGAAGTAAGTCAGTGGATACAAAGTAACAGATAGGAAGAATAAGTTCTAATATTTTATTACATAGTAGGTTGAGTATAGCTCATAGCAGTGTGTTGTATATTTTAGGATAGTTAGAAAAGTAAATCATGAAAGTTATCACCACAAAGAGATGATATAGGTCTGAGGTGATGGACATGCTAACTTCCCTGATTTGCTTACTGTACAACGTCCACATGTATTGAAACATCATACTATGCAGCATAAACATATACAATTATTATGTCAATTATAAACAAAATTAAAATGAAGAAATCCCAACACTCAATAATTTTTTTTAAATCCAATTAGAAAGTGAACAAAATATATGAACAGAGACTCACTGAAGAGGATATACAAATAGCAAATATTAATAAACACATGAACAGAGGTTCAATATCTTTAATAATCAGGGAGATGCAAATTTAAGCCAAAATAAAATATAACTACATACCTATCAGAATAGCTATAATAACAAATATAGAAGAAAATAGGCAGACATCGCTGAGATATATTTTATAGGTAGAGTTGTTGCTATTTTCTTTGTATTTATTTGGATGACTTGAACTTTTATAATGTGTTATTTAAAAGATCATAGTCATTAATCTGAAAATAAAAATAAAGAACAAAATAAGCAATAATTCTACTATACTAACCGAGTCAGAGATCTTGAGTCCCTTATACAAGATTTAGGATGGAAATTGGAAATGGTAGCACATCCAGAAGACAACAGCCAATATGACATGTTTCAGGAAACCTAAATTAAAGTATTTGGGAACAAGGATCACAGTCATCTTTAAATTATTTAAGGGCTTTCATATAGAAGTTAGAGTAGATATCATACGCCATGCTCTAGAAACAAGAGTCATGAGTAGAATTTACATGGCGACAGATTTCCTGATGACGAATCTGCCTCACAAAGGGTAAGTTCAAGCAGAGGCAGGAAAACCTTTATGTCAGGAATATTGTAGAAAGGATGCCTACAATTCAGAAGGAGGCTAGAATTGTGAACTGAACTGTTACAGTCTATCTTACTAGAAATCTGCGTTTCATAAAGGAAAGGCTTCTGACTACTTTTATTTGCAATTTTTCTTGTATTGGGGGTTTCTGGCACCTTTTGACCTATCCCTTTGTATCCGGTACCTCTGGGAGCTGCTCTCTCAAAGACAGATTTTAGGTAGCTTTGATCTGATGCTTCAAGATGGAAAATAAAAAGCAAATGTGAAGCAAGGTGCCAAAACCTTTTAATGCATTAATTATTTAAAATCTTATCTTTCCACATTATAAATCAAATAAAGGATTCGCTGCATGTCATCCTTCCACCTTTTTGAAAATGTAACTGGAAAATTCCTAAGGCAAAAACATGGCAACTATTCATGCTAGAGTTTCCACAACTGTGTCAAATAGCACTTGGCATGTGACAGAAGAGAGCCCCATGCAGTGACCTTCGTCCCCTCTGGTCCTCAGCTCTCAATCTGGGGTGGTTCATTCCACTTTCTACAGCAGACCTTTCAGTCACAGCAGAAACCATTTACTCCTTTCACTTCTTAAAGACAACATTCAGTTAAACTGAGGGCTAGTGATAGCAACTGATATTTAAAGGAGCTGTCACTCATTTTATACAATTTCCAAAATGTTTGAAAAATTATGTAAAGAAAGTTTTTAAACAAATATACATAATGGAGCCATTCCTCTACAATAGCATTCAAAAGTGTTTTTTTTCAGGATTTGCTAAAGGTTGTTTCTCTCTCTCTCTCTCTCTCTCTTTTAATGCTCTATGTTTAGACATCCCAGAGAGAGTTAGGTTGGTCCATGGTTATCCAGTGTGTCATGTCTTGTTCTGTGCTACTTCTGTGCCTTGTATCCACTTCCATTAACAGATATATCATAGTGGATGTTCCTTTAGTTATAAAATACAGACAATCATTCCTGTGTCTCAGGATTATTGTGAACATTAGAAAACCTGCCAGTCAAAATCTGACAGAATGATCAGTTTTATTTTGTAGAAAAGATCCTTGTAGACCACAAGCTCCTTTAGAGCAGGATCCATGACCTGGTCACTTGCAATGAATGTGAGTCTGTTTCATGACTCTGAGGTACATGAAATACCATCTTATTTTGTGTTTTAAATTCAAATCAAATCTTCTTCCAAATCCTCACTAGGTGTCTGCCATCTGAGACTGTCACTGGCCCAGAATTGTTTGATAATCCCAAGATACTAGACTGTCTGGAAATGTGGAAAGTGGTCTCTGTTTTCACTCCTTTGAGCTTGTAGCTGAGAGACTTATTAACCAAATTCAAATAGTCCTAGAAAAGGCAAGAACCCTCCTGCTCACAGAATCTTTTTCCCCATGCTTCCTTTTGCTAAGGACCTTTATTCACCATGTTTCTCAAGATTAGCCACCATCTATTCTATGCTGCCTCTTTCCACATCCTTTCTCTGGTTCCTTCACCTTCTGGGAAATAGATTCAGCACACTTAGGCTCCTAGTCCACAGCCTACCCCTGTGCTTCCTCGAATCACAAGTATTTGAACCTTTTCTTAGAACATGAGAAAGCCTAGAACCCAGGACACTCCCATCTCCCTTAACTTCTTGGAGTATGAGGGGTAGGTAGAAAGTAGGGGGGTAGCTGATGAGGAACCCACAGAAAAATAAAACCATGATTTTGTTTTCGGGTTATCCCACCATTCATTTTTATATCCCCAGGGCCTAACACGGAGCCCTGCAGAGACTAGGCACTCATGAATATTTAATAAGAGTATAAATGAACTATAAGTAATACAGGTGAACTGTCATGAGGTGTGCCAACTATAAGGTCCTAGATCACAGCTAGTCCACTGGTTTTGTTTGTTTGTTTCTTTGTTTTTGAGACAGAGTCTCACTCTGTCACCCAGGCTGGAGTGCAGTGGTGTGACCTTGGCTCACTCCAACCTCCGCCTCCTGGGCTCAAGCGATTCTCCTGCCTCAGCCACCCTAGTAGCTGGGATTACAGGCATGCACCATCATGCCCGGCTAATTTTTGTATTTTTAGTAGAGATGAGGTTTCATCATGTTGACCAGGTTGGTCTTGAACCCCTGACCTCAGGTGATCCAGCCACCTCAGCCTCCTAAAATGCTAGGATTACAGGCATGAGCCACTGCGCCCGGCCTAGTCCACTTATTTAACTGAAGTTTCAGAACTTGATAATTATTATTAAGCATCCATGTGATAAAGCTGCTCAACTTTGGTAATAACACTGAGGTTCCCCAGTTCTAAAAGCCAAAGTAAGCCAAAATTCTCCAAGAGAAGTGACAGGATGCCCAGAATTTAGAGGCCACTGTTATCTCTTACTCAACTCTGTACTTATTACGGAGTCGGACACATGAATGGTTGTCATGTCTGACATTCTACATTGTAAATCAATGGAATAATATAATACAGCTCTTAAGTATCTGAGAGCTAAGTCTTCCAAAAAACTTCAGAAGACTCCCAACGTCATTAAAATTTTAACCATTTAGAATTAATATCTCTAGAATATATTAGGTAAGCAAACATAATTTAACCATTCTGTGTAATTTAATGTAATCATTACAAATATTCATTATTCCAGCCCATACAAACAGTGGTGCCTTCTGGGCACTTTGGGGGTAAACTGGGCTTTCTATAGAACAGGGAATGACCATGAATCTGGGATTTCCTAATCCCACAGGCATCTGTCTTTCATTGCTTTTGAGGGTTTTCTTCATAAATGTTTTTCTCCTTTGTTTCCTGATAATGAGATACAATGCGTTTTTGGATAATAGCTGTTGTCTTTCCTGCAGAGTTTTTAATTTTTTTGCTTCTAAGTTGATAAAGCTTAGAATATGGGGAACTGAGCATCTTTTTTGATTTAAGAATAAATAAGAATGAATTGTCTCTGATTCTCATTGGGCTGATATTTTGACAACTATTTTTGGGTTCTACTGGGTTTATGGCTATGTTTAAGTAATGATGCTTCAGCTGGCTGACTACCATGTATTTACAAGGTACTTTCAATTTTTTGGAGCAATGTCATTACTGTGAACCACTTGCTTCTCATATTAACTCTGTCATTATTTTATGTATTTTATAGATTTGAACCTGAGGTGAGGAGATCCACATCCCCATAGTCAATGGAGGGGATTAAAAATCCTTCCCTTGCCTTATGACCCTCAAGTCTGACACAGTTCCCAGCTCATTACACTCTGCAAACATTCTAGGTTATTAAAAACTAGTTGACCCCACAAGGTCTGATAATCTCACAAATGGTAAAGTGACTGAAGGCATTTTTAGAGTTAGACTATTTCTTCTCATATATTTAGAATCAAATATGACACACATGCACACACAGACTAGAAGTTTGGGAACTAGAAGAAATTAAGCACTGTCAAATGAGACAAAGAAAAAAACCCAGTATTTATGGATTTATAGAAGATTCATAGATAGATAGATAGATAGATAGATAGATAGATAGATAAAGAAACAAATAGGAGTATGTTTATCAGTGATGACTATTATAGTTCCACTGTCAGCTGAAGTGAATATTAAATATAATTCCTAAGTAATTCATGTAAAATCATATTTTCTTAAACTTAATGATACTCTGTAGGCTTCTATATATTTTTATGAGCATGACTGCCATTTAATGGATGACAGTTTTTTTTTTTAACTTTTGCTATATAAGAGACACAATATATGCAAAATTCATATTTTCATTCCAGCATTTTTTGCTTTCTTTTTCTAGATTGTCAGAATGTTTTCTCCCTTCTGACAACCCAAACCCTAATCATGTTTCAGGATTCAGTTGAATTTAAATAACCCGCATGAAATACCTTCCATGATTCCCACAGAACTTTCTCGTCTCCCTTTTCTCCTCATTCCTCCAATACCTCAGGCCTCAATCTCTTATTAGTCATTTCAGGTCTAACAGCCCTTGACCTAGTTAGATGATACACTTCTCAGACTAAAGACTGAGTCTTGTATTTCTAGTGTAGTTTTTCTATTTGCAGTTAGCAAAGGTCTAGTTATATAATAGGTGGTCAAGTAACAACTGAATAAATATGAAAGTCAATAGATTGATAACATTAAAATTAACTAAGTTCAACCTATTTGTACATTTTAGAGATGAGAAATAGATGTCAGATTGCCTCTGTGCTGGCTGTTCTTCATTTGGCCACCTCCACACACTCAGACCTCTTTTCTCTCTCTCTGTCCTGCTATGTGCCTTGTAAGGAAATCCCCTCACAAGGAGACTGCAATAGTAGGCAGAATAACGGCCCCCAAAAGATGTCCATGCCCTAATTCTCAGAATGGCAAAAGCGACTTTGCAGATGTGATTAGAGTTAAGAACATTGAGTTAGAGAGATTATTCTACATTATCTGGGTGAACCCAAGGTACTTACATGAAATCTTAAAAGTAGACATCTCCCAGCTGTGGTCAGAGAAAGAGATGTAATGATGGGAGAAGGGTCAGAAGACTCAACTCTATTGCATTACTGGCTATGAAGATGGAGGAAGGGACCAAGTGTCAAGGAATGTAAGTAACTTCCAGAAGCTGGAAAAGCAAGGAAATGGATTCTTCTCTGGAATCATCAGAAAGGAATGCAACCCTGTTGGACACCTTGGCTATCACTATGTTGAATTTCTAGCTTACAAATATATAAGATAATAGGAGGATTTCTTCCCTGATCCATCCCTCCTTCCTTCGGCCCCGCACTGTAGGCTGTACTTGTGTCCCTCATGCGTTAGCTCCCACTGGCTGAATCTTCCTCCTTCATGCATCCAGCTCCAACCAGGCTCTAATAACCCTATGTTTTCTCTCTTCACCCCTTCACTCTTAGAGACACCCATGGTTAATTGCTTGTTTCTGGAAGCATCTCTATCCCTTGATTATTCACTTAATGCAGCCAACACCTCTGGTGGTAGTCACTCAATATACATCTTTTATTTTAACAGTCTCAGGTAAATTTGTTCCCTGCTAGGACCCAGAATAGGGCAGTCTTGTTTCTTTAAAGTATTTTGAAAGGTTGCTAAAATTAGTTCATGTATACTTGAGAAAGGAGCATATAGCCGAAAGACAGGGGAAAGGTCGTGAGAAACCATCTGACCCCTGAAAGAAGCTTCAGAGTCTTATGACTTTGCCATTCCCACGAAGCATGTTTATGATTTGTTTTTATTCTGTGATGTCCCTGTGTCCTTATCCTCTCCGCTCACACCATTCCACTACTGCTATCTGTACACAAACATTTTTTTCTTGATGGATATTTACTCTCTGTGTTTGCAATTTCTTATGCTGAGAATCCTCTCTCACCTTTTTTGTATTTAATGTTCAGGATACAAACAGATCTCTGAAAACAAGAGGATCAAAATTTCAGAATAAGCATCACAAAGATCACCAATTTGTCCACACCAAACTATATTCCATGTTTAGCATGCAGAAAATTGGCAGGTTCATGAAAGAGATTGTGAATAATAAAATGGACACATAACAGCAGAACACCTTCCTCACTAGTACAGATATTCAGATGCTCTAGATCATACTGTGCTGCAGCCAGAAGCTGACATTCACAAACAACTATATTCTGGCCCCATCTGAGAGTTCGGACTTGCTTCTCAGACAACACCTACTTCTTCCTCACTGTGCCCATAGATCAGAGAACACAAGAATGGATGGTGTTGAGGGACCATCTCTTCCAGTGCCTTCACTTCATAACTGAGGACAGTAAAGCTCATCAGTATGGCTACTATTAAAAAGGCTATGGAGAAAAGGGAACACTTATACGCTGTTAGAGGGAAGGTAAATTAGCTCGGCCACTGTAGAAAGCAGCTTGGAGATTTCTCAAAGAAGTTAAGACATAACTACCATTTGACCCAGAAACCCAATTATTGAGTATATACCAAAAGAAAAATAAATTATTCCACAAAAAGACACATGCACTTGTATATTCATTGCAGCACTATACACATTCACAAAAACATGGAATCAACCTAGGTGCCCATCCATATCGGATTGGATAAAGAAAATGTGGTATGTATATACCATGGAACACCACACAGCCATTGAAAAAAACAAAATCATGTCCTTTGCAGCAACATGGATAGAGCTGGAGGCTATTATCCTATGCAAATTATTGCAGAAACAGAAAACTAAATTTTGCATGTTCTCTTTTATAAGTGGGAGCTAAACATTGGGTACTCATGGACATAAAGATGGCAACAAAAGATACTGGAACTACTGACAGGGTCAGGTTTCTTGGGCATTTAAACATGACACCATCACTTAACTGTACAAACCTGGACAAGTAACTTTACTTCTCTGTGCCTAAGTTTTCATACATCTGTATAATGAGAGTAATAGTGCTATTTATCACAACATTGTTCTGAGGATTAAATGAGATCATATCTGTAAGGTGCTTTATAACACATGCTTATAATCAAGAAATGGATTGAGGATATTAGAATGAAAACTAAGCTTATACATTTTGATGCATGATTAATCCTTAGCAACCCTGAAGAAAAGATACTCTTCTTCACAGATGATGAAACAGAGACTCAGAGAGTTTAACTAATTTGGCCTAAATCACAAAGTTCTCGCTCAATGGAAAAGATTCAAATCCAGATCTACCTGATTCTAAAGTCCATGCCACTCATACTCTTCCATGCTGTGACCTTTTTATTCTGAGCACGAAGTTCCTCAGCTCTTCTTATGGCCCTTCCCAGTGTTCAGTCAGTGCCCCCAAGGTTCATTTTCCTTAGGTTACTGTTGACTCTTCTCTCTCCTTCATTCAAATATGCTATCTAAACTAGCACAACCACATACTCTCCAACCTTTTCTCTGCCTATTTATACCACTTATCACTACCTGATTATCATATTATATATTTAGTTTATTTTCCACCTTCCCCACTGAGATTGTAAACTCCATGCAAGGACTGTTGTCAAATGTTGTCCATGGCTATATCCATAGCATGTAGAATGCAGCCTAGAACATGGTAGGTGCTCAACAATCATTTTCATGAAAAATAAATGAATGAGCAGATGAATGAAATTCTGTCCTTCTACAAGTACTGGGCAAGTGCACTCAACAAGAACACTCAACATATCTATTGCTATCTTTTCCCAAGAAAGCACCATTTGCTAGAGCTTAAAACTCACACACCAGAGATCTCCGCTTTATTAGGCTCTGCCATTTAAAATCATTTTCCATGTCAAGGCATTGTACACAGAGCAGTAAAAACACTTTCTGCCACTTTTTCTTATTTCCTGGTGTGTCTTAAATCCTAATTATTATTGTCAGTTTTATATCGAACAAAACAATACTGACTTGAATTTGCCTAATGAAAACTTCCATTTCTTCCTACCACATAACTATTCAAGTTAAAATCAATACTCCCCAAAGGGCTGGGTCCCGATAAAAATCATTACAAGCCAATTTTTTTTTTCAATTTCTGCATGGTATTATGAAAAACAAAGTCAAATTGCCCCAATTCTTGCCTCCTGGGCTCTTAAAATTTAACACAGATAACGATGATGTAAGAAGTTATACTGGTACACAAATAACCATTTCATGGGTTGATGCTATGAGATGCAAGGAGATTTTGAGAGTGAAGTCTAGCTATGCAACAATGGACTTTCCTAGTCTAGGTTTTACTGTTTGCTATTTCTTCTACTTCGAATCCTCTTCCACCTTTTGTACTAAAATTGTATTTCTTACTGGTTGGCTTCTCAAATTCCAAACCCACTCAGGTTTGGAGATTCCAATTTCTCAGGCAGCCCACAAAGCAATAGTGCTCAGTAGAGCTTTGTGAATGTATATAAGTGGTTGTGTGTGTTTTCAGGATGCTGAACATACACATGGTGAAGTTTCAAGAATGTAATATAGAGCTAGTACATCCTCAAACAACCTGTAATCCACAGCTGTTTAATAACAGGGGTTAACCTCAGTTCTCTAAGAAATGTTTACATGGTAGGTATACATCTCTAACTATGCATAGCATATTCATCTAGTTTTGTACTAAAATGTAATGTATTCTCCTGTCAATGATAGTCACTTCTACTGTTTAAAATTTCCAGATTTTGTATAATGATCAGGGTTGTTTTTATAATTGGAAATAATATTATTTAAAAAGAGATATATTTCCAGTCCTGCATAGAGTTGACCATAAGGATACCAATAACATTTTCTCCTTCAAACCCCTGAGAAAACTATCATTAGTTTATAGTTTAACGCAATATCTGTTTTTTTGCAGATTTAACAAAACTTCAAGCCTGACCCCCAAGTTTTCATACATATGCATATGCCCTATGGCTCCTTCTTCATCACATATCAACCCTAAGTCATCAGAATGAAGTTTTACTTGATTGAGCCTGACCTGGGTCTACAAAGTATTATGCAGAACACAAAGGAACAATTGGGAGGAAAATTCAGATTAAGCAGCTCAGCTTTGAGGATCCTGTGGCTGTTCTGCATTTAAAACCTTGGTAAAGCAGCTACTGGCAGTAATTTAAGATAATCAGGCAAAAATGGGTTGATACCTCAAAATAGCCAAGTGCATGTTTTTTTTAAAAAAAAAATTAAAAGTAATTGTGGTTTTTGTCACTACTTTTAGTGGTAAAAACCACAATTACTTTTGTACCAACTAATAGTAATCCCTTGTAAATACGAAGTACCTAATCTGAGATAGCCCCTGATTAAGGGCATTATAATGGATTATCTGTTATAGTCAGAACACTGTAAAAAAGAAATTATCTTTATTCCATGTTAAAGGTGGGTTTCAAATTCCAGAGCCATCAAGGGACTTGTCCAAGGCCACACAAGTCCTAAATAACAAAACTGGAATTCACACCCCTGACTGCCTTACTCCAGACTCATGTTCCTTCCTTTACACAAAGCTTGTACAGATTGGGTAATCCTGACTCTGCCAGGAAACTCAAAGGACAAGGGCCAGAAATACAGGGAGGGAAATTCATGTGTTATACAGACTTTTCTATCCAACCTGCCCCTACATTCAGCTAGGTAAATTCTTTTAGACTCAGGAACCTACTGGGGAAATGTGTAATCAGGCAGAACTAGAAAGTCCACAGGAGCCAGACACATATTTGGCAAGCAGTGTTTTGTTTCACAGGCTGATTTTTAAGAAGTTTTTTTTTTCCATCATTTTCTTCTTCCCTCCCTCCGTGACTTCCGACCTCTCTTTCTCCTCTCTCTCTCTGTTGGTTTGACAACCTAAGTTAAGCTCCACTCTGGGTCATGTATGCATTATTTCTCCTCAATGTACTTGGCCTTAGAATGTATATGAAACCAGAATGCATGGAAATCAGCTAGGGGAGAGAAAGGGGAAGAGGAGATGACGAGAACAAACCCTACTGTGGCTCCAGGCAAACAAAATCAAGCTTCCAGAATTAAAAAACAAAACCAAAAACAAAACAACAACAACAACAAAAAAATATATCGCATTCTGTACCACATAGGTGGTGACCACTTACACACAGGCCTGAAAATGCGAACAGCTGTACCTTGCCTTCTTTTGATTTCAGTCGTTTCCTTTGTGAAATTCAGGGACAGACTCTGATTTCCAAGCCCCAAGTTTAACACTCTGTGGTTCTTACGGTGTCTCCTAGAGTTAAATGGAATATTGAATCGTAAGAGGGAAAATACACTCCAATAGAGTCATGTAACTCTAGAAATATTTTATAAATACACATTTTGGGTTACACATTGTTTTATTTAAGTCTAGATAATAGTGCTATTTGCATTCTAATCTTTCTAATCTCAGCTTGGTTCCTTCCTTGCTAGGAAATAGATGAACCTCTCATTCTTTTTGGTGTTTTAATTTCTTCAGTGGTTAAGCAAGGGTGACACATCTAACCTGCCTTTCAGAATGTCTGGATGGACACTATAGCAAAACCTTTTAGAATGTTTTGGCTTAAAAGACTTCTCTCTGAACCATATTTATGTTTTAATACCCTATTTTCCCCAAACAGTCATCAGTAGGATTTACAAAGAAAATATATTCATACAATGGGGTTAATTTCTCTAGATCCTTGGATGATCTCAAACTGTTTGGCCTTGACTAATCAATGAATTTGAATTTTTGGCAAATACCAATCATTATGTACATGATTCAAATATTTGCCCTTTTCTGCATAGTCAAGGCAATCTAATTTTAACTAATTGTAAGAATATAAATGTTCATATTCAACAGCATTAGAGTACTGTTTTGTTGCACTAAAATTCCTCTAGTGACAGAAGACATCAAGATGCAAAAATTCTATGGAGATCCCAATGCATGATGTATATAAAATCATATTGACACTAAATGCTGAAGTTGGAAATGATCTTAAAAAGGAAATCTCATGAAAAGTCTTGATTTTATAGATGAAGAAAGAAGGAAAATAAAATTTCCTAAGCAACCAGAGGTACTGTACTAAGTGCTTTACTGCACCAGTGTATTCAGTCTTCATCATCGCTCCATTACAGTTCCTTCATTTTACCTAAAAATAACCTGAAAGCCAGGGAAGTAAAATAATATACCTATTCTCAGTAATATGATTATGATTAAATTCCAGATTCTTTATCAGAGGTCCTTGTCCAGAGATCAAGCCAAAAACCTATAAGTCTACTTGATCCGAAATCCTATATTCAGTAGCAAAATGCCAACAAGCTGACCAACACATTTTTTTTTCTAAGAGAAACAATTCATGGCAGAAAGCTGGTACATGGACAACCAGGGAATGGTAAGACAACTTGTGTGCCTCTCTTTTAGGATGACCAATTACTGTATGTATAGAACAGGCTTTTTCCAACTACTGAGATCCAAATTGATAATAATCATGTTATACAAATAAAACTTCAAATTTATTGAATATTTATGATATATTAAGGACTTCTAAAATGTCACTTTATACCTTCACATAATTTTTAAAGATAATTACCACCCCATTTACAGAAGATGTAACTGAAGCTTAGTTGGGTAGATAACAACAACAATAATACAAATTACTTGTATAGAATTTACAGTGAGACAGGAACTAAGTCCTTGATCACATATTACTCAAATGTTACACATACAACTTCTGTAATCATCACAACTACCCTATAAGGCAAGTATTAGTATTATAGCCATCTACCATACGGGAAACTGATATACAGCGAGCTCTAGAATCACACAATGCAATGGTGACAGAGCCAGCCAGGCTCTTATGCACTGCTCTACATTCAGTATGATGGAGACAGTCAGTGGACACAGAAGGATTTGAACCTAAGCTTGGACTCCGAAGCCCATATTCTTTCCAGGTCTTCATGTTTCTCAACCCTGTCTGCTCTTTAGAATAATATGGGAAACATTTGGGAAGTAGGAGTTCTATTTTATTATTATTATTATTATTATTATTATTATCATTATTATTATTATACTTTAAGTTCTAGGGTACATGTGCATAATGTGCAGGTTTGTTACATATGTATACTTGTGCCATGTTGGTGTGCTGCACCCATCAACTTGTCAGCACCCATCAACTTGTCCTTTAGATCCGGTATAACTCCCAGTGCAATCCCTCCCCTCTCCCCCTTCCCCATAATAGGCCCCGGTGTGTGATGTTCCCCTTCCCGAGTCCAAGTGATCTCATTGTTCAGTTCCCACCTATGAGTGAGAACATGTGGTGTTTGGTTTTCTGTTCTTGTGATAGTTTGCTGAGAATGATGGTTTCCAGCTGCATCCATGTCCCTACAAAGGACACAAACTCATCCTTTTTTATGGCTGCATAGTATTCCATGGTGTATATGTGCCACATTTGCTTAATCCAGTCTGTCACTGATGGACATCTGGGTTGATTCCAAGTCTTTGCTATTGTGAATAGTGCCGCAATGAACATACGTGTGCATGTGTCTTTATAGCAGCATGCCTTATAATCCTTTGGGTATATACCCAGTACTGGGATGGCTGGGTCATATGGTACTTCTAGTTCTAGATCCTTGAGGAATCGCCATACTGTTTTCCATAATGGTTGAACTAGTTTACAATCCCACCAACAGTGTAAAAGTGTTCCTATTTCTCCACATCCTCTCCAGCACCTGTTGTTTCCTGACTTTTTAATGATTGCCATTCTAACTGGTGTGAGATGGTATCTTATTGTGGTTTTGATTTGCATTTCTCTGATGGCCAGTGATGACGAGCATTCAGCCTGACCAGCGAGAGCTGAAGCAGGGCAAGGCATCGCCTCACCTGGGAAGTGCCAGGAGTTCTATTAAAGCAGTTGTCCCCAACCTTTTTAGCACCAGGGACTGGTTTCATAAAAGACAGTTTTTCCACAGACCATGAAAAAGTTGCGGGGTTGGGGGATGGTTTTGGAATTATTCAAGTACATTACATTTACTGTGCACTTTATTTATATTTTCATAACATTGCAATATACAATGAAATAATTATAAACTCACCATAATGTAGTGGGAGCTCTGAGCTTGTTTTCCTGCAATTAGATGGTCCCATCTGGGGGTGATGGGAGATGGTGACAGGTCATCAGGTATTAGATTCTCATAAGGAGCCCACAACCTTGATCCCTTGCATGTGCGGTTCACAAGAGGGTCCATGCTCCTACGAGACTCTAATGCCACATCTGATCTGACAGGAGGCAGAGCTCAGGCAGTAATGCAGGCAATGGGGAGTGGCTGTAAATACAGATGAATCTTCGCTAGCTCCTTGACCTCTGCTTACCTCCTGCTATGTGGCCAGGTACCTGGTCTGTGGCCCGGTAACAGTCCACGGCCTGTGGCTTAGGGATCCCTGTATTGAAGAATGTGATCATTTTCTCGTGTATGCAAACTGAGGGAGGTTTCAGTTGAGTTTCATATTTATTCCTAAGTGTCAATGAATCCTAAACGAGGAGAGGAGCACCTTCCCCGTTGCTTGAAATGGAAGTTTTCATCTTGATTCTTCAGATGACTTGTTGGCCACTCTGAGGCAGGCTCTAGACCCATTTCCACTGGTCCCAGCCCCAAGCATGGCTGCCAGCAAACTCAAGCCAGAAAATATACATGGGTTCTGCAAAAATGCCTTTGTGACCTAGATTTTTTTTTGTCTAAACATCCCTTAACTTTTCACTTTGACAATCATGTATTGAACTTCAACTATGGGCAAAATACTGTGCCAGGCACTCTTGGGAACATAGATTCCTTGGTCCCAAGGAAAGCACAATCTATTGGAGAAAATATAAATATTGGCAGCTAAATATAACTCCTATTATAGTAGCAAGGAGCCCTTTTGGCTCTGCATCTAAGCTTAAGTTTCTGCTATCTGTGAGAAAGTTAGAATGGGTTCAGGTATACTCTAGGGGGAGAGGGGGTCAAATCAAGGCACATAACGGTGAAATATGGGGCCTTACAATGTGTTTCACTTTCATAAATGAGTTTGGGCAACTCTGTGTGCTTTTAGTGTACCCTGGAGAATTAGGTAGATCATTATTGTTGTTGTTGCTATTTTATTCTCCAATGACAAGTTTACAGCATATTCTCTTCAGTGGTTTGTGTCCCTGAGAGCAAAATAAACTCAACATTTTCTTCCTGCAACCTCTCATGAATATTAACGATGTCTTTATTTATTGTTTGGCAAAATATGACAAAAATAAAAATGCACTACAGCGAAAAAGAACATGTATATACCAAAAATATCTAGCTACTGTCAGAATACTTGTGTCATCATCATTATCAATAAATGCACACTTGACAAGGATGCTCCACACACTGTACCATCCCACACTTCCCTGTAACCACTGACCTTTCTTAAAGAGTGCTGCTAGTTCTTTGGCTGCTACTTGTGGAACTCCCATTAATTTTAAAGTTGCATAGTTTTGTTGTGCTTAAGTTAGAAACATGGAGTTCAGTGACAATGGGCCAAAGAGATTCATAACTGCAGTCTTCCAGAAACAGACCTTCAGGGCCTCAGAATCTTCCCTTAAAGATTTTTGTACTCAGAGGCTCAAATATATAAAACAAACAATTAAAACGGTCATAGTTAAAAGGAGGTATAGAGTCCTACCTATACAGACCTACTCTCACACCCTAAAGCAGTCCAAAGCAACTTCGCAGAGTCCTTTGAATTCTACACATCACACTTGCAAAGCCACTGATCCAACCCATTTCATAGATGAAGACCCAGCCTACCAAGCCAATTCAAGTAGCTAAGGCCACTGAGTTAGAGGCAGAGTTAAAACTAACACTCCTGTCCCTTCAGTCATAGTCCAGTGATCACTGTACACTACTTCTTGCCTCTCTACATAGTGCAATTTGAGAGAAGAATAAGTGAAAACAATTAGCAGAAGCATTTATCACGACAGTCTCATTTCCAATGTGGCAAAATAGAACTCCTCTGGGGTTTGTCAGACAATCCTAAAATCACAGTGTGATCATTTAAGTGGAATAAATATTGCATATTGGACCAATAAAGTATGGCCAGCCTCAAGATGTCTTACCCATGTTCTTAGACCTGTAATAGAACTTATGAAAGTCCTTATATGGAATTCATTAGCTCTGGCAGTCCAAAGTAAGTATGACCACAGTGAGAACTTGACCAGGATTCTGTATAGTACACTTAGACTTATTTCTAGTTCAACCTTATTCCTATTGGTGGTGCTAATTTTACCGAAGGCCACTGAATAACTCTGATAAACCTTGTTCAAGAACACAAAATTCTAAAAGTCGGTGATAGTCTTGTTGTGTATGTGTCCATTTGATTCAATAGAACATAAGCATTATCCAGCAGGAGGATGCAATGTCATTATCACTTGTCTGCAACCCAGGTCTAAACAGATCACTTCAGAAATTACATGACAAATTAAGCCTCAGAGAGCCTTAGAGGCTATACATAGAATTAGTGATTTGAACTATATCTTGAATCCCCATCCAGTGCTATTTGCCCAAGCTGCTTGATAATCTATGTCCTTCCCCTTCCTAAAAGAAATGTTAGCTGATATCCAAGATAGGCAAATAATTCCTCAGCATTTTCTTATTCCGTTTTATAGAAAGTAATTGACCCTTAGCCTAACCACACCTATAGTTGAATTTTCTCCATATAAGATGCACTCAACCAATTATTCTTTCTACTAACCTCTAGCAACAGCAGGATTCATCTGAAGACAGTCAGAATTATTTACTCATGATTTTGTTCATCCTTTATGTTAGCAGGTTAATAAAAAACCCCTCTTACACAGTATGGTAGAAGAAAATAAACTGATAATATACATCCCCATTGTTACCATTTTAAAACTGCTGTATAAATTTAGGACTTGGTTTTTAATTGCATTATTACTGATATTGGTTACACAAAATGCCATGAGTCATAATATTAAATACTTAGAATTCCATTATATTAGACTCTGGAAAAATATGGCGACATGGGGCTAGAGAGAACGCTACATGAATCCTCTTTCTTCTGACCAGACTAAACATGCCCAGCAGGTGTGATCCATTTATCAAGCTATCCAGGAAAGGGGAGATCTTGTTCTTCGATAATCAATTCCCAGACATTATAGAAAATGGCAGATTAAAAGACTCTAAGAACATGATCCTCCCTGAAAATAACTTTAAAAATCTGGCCAAAACTATCGGAATCAACCTTTTCAGAACTCTGGAATCTAACCAAAAGATTGATACAATCCAGATAACATTTTTAACACAAGCATGCCAACTAAAAACTGGCTAACTCTCTGTAAGAAGCATTAATTTGTGTTTTGATTTACCCTAGTCCTATCCCCTGCTACCCAGCTCAACAGCAGCCTTGAAAATAACAGTCATCATTTCAGGTACCACTATCTGAGGGAGCAGAATGTAACAAAGTAACAAAGAATTCTTATGTAGTAATGATTCCCTGGAAGACCTACTCAAAAGGCCAGTATTTATCCAACCTGACTGGGAAATTGCCCAGTACTAAAGCTGTTACCCGAGGGAACATTGTCAAAAGCATTTACAAGCATAAATCCTAAGCAAAAAGAACAAATCTGGAGGTATCACATTACCTGACTTCAAATTATACTACAAAGTTATAGTAACCAAAACAGCATGGTACTGGCATAAAGGTAGATACACAGATCAACAGAACAGAATAGAGAGCTCAGAAATAAAAACAAATACTTAACAACCAACCAATATTCAACAAAGCATAGGAAAACATAAATTGGAGAAAGAACACCCAATTCAATAAATGGTGCTGGGAAAATTGAATAGCCACATGTAGAAGAATGAAACTGGTTTCTGATCTCTCACCATCTATAAAACTCAACTGAAGATGGATCAAAGACTTAAATCTAAGACCCAAAAGCATAAAAATTTTAGCATAAAACCTAGGGAAAGCACTTCTGGACACTGGCCTAGGCAAAGAGTTTATTACTAAGACCCCAAAAGCAAATATGACATAATAAAAAAATTAACAAGACGTAATTAAACTAAAAAGCTACATAATAAAGTCATCAGAATAAACAGACAACTCACAAAATGTGAGAAAATATTTGCAAATTATGTATCTGACAAAGGACTAATATCCAGAATCTACAAGAAACTCAAATAAGTCAGCAAGAAAAAAAAAATCCCATAAAAAGTGTGCAAATTACATGAATAGACATTTCTCAAAAGATACAAAAATGGCTAACAAACATGAGAAAACATGCACAACATCACTAATCAGGGAAATGCAATTAAAACCACAGTGAGATACCACCTTATCCCAGTCAGAATGGTCATTATTAAAAAGTCAAAAAACAGTAGATGTTGGGTGGATGTGGTGAAAAGGGAACATGTACACACTGCTGGTGGGAATGTAAATTATAGTGTGATCTCTATGGAAAACAGTTTGGAGTTTTCTCAAAGAACTAAAAGTAGATCTGTCATTCAATTCGTCAATCCCACTACTGGGTATCTACCCAAAGGAAAATAAGTCATTATATCAAAAATGCACCTGCACACGAATGTTTATGGCAGCACAATTCACAATTGCAAAGATATGGAGCCAACCTAAATGTCCATCAACTGATGAGTAGATAAAGAAAATGTGACAATATATACACCATGGAATACTAATCAGCCACAAACAGAATGAACTAATGTCTTTTGCAGCAGCTTGGATGGAGCTGGAGGCCATTATTCCAAGTAAAGTAATTCAGGAATGAACAAGCAAATACTGTATGTTCTCACCTATAAGTCGGAGCTAAGCTATGGGTATGCAAAGTCATACAGAGTGGTATAACGGACATTGGAGACTCAAGAGGGGAAGAGTGAAAGAGGCCTGAGGAATGAAAAGATTACACATTGAGTACAATGTACACTGCTCAGGCAGCAAGTATACTAGAATCTCAGGCTTCACCACTACACAATTCATCCATGTAACCAAAAACCACGTGTATCCCAAAAGCTACTGAAACATTGTATGTTGTAATAATATATATTTTCATATGTATATACAACATTTACAAGCATAAATGCATTAGTCTCTGTCTCAGACTTTACATCCTGGTTTCACAGAGCCTAGAAGTCTGCCAGAGGTGATTGCTTTGGGTCTTCTTAGGTCTTTCCTGAGCTTGTGAACAGTCCTGGGACTGCGTTTGACCATGAAGATCCCAGAAATATGTCAGACATTTTCAAAACTCTTCTTCCCAAAACATCTCATTCCCAGCCTTTCCTCCCAAGAGTTTTGGTTGGTATATTGTTTGTCCCAACTGTTATCCATTTTCTCAGGCAGCACACACTAGAACAGCCCTAGAAACTTTCCCTGCAAGATCAGGGACACAGCAAGAATGTCCTCTCTCACCACGTGTATTCAACATTGTACTGGAGTTCCTAGCTAATGCAATAAGACAAGAAAAGGAAATAAAAGCCAGGCAGATTGAAAAAGAAGAGGTAAAACTATCTGTCTGTGAATGACTTGATCTTATATATACAGACAATCCCCAAATCTCCATAAAGTTGTTAGAGCTAAAAAATAAATAAATTCAATAAAGTTGTAGGATACAAAATCAACATACGAAATCAGCTGCTTTTCCATAAGCTAACAACAAATTATTTGAAAAGCAAATTAAGAAAATGATACCATTTACAATAGCATCAAAAAGAATAAAACATTCAGGAACAAATTTAACTAATGAAGTAAAAGATTTAAATACTGAAAATTACAAAAAAAAGTTGTAGAAATAAATTAAAGAAATGGAAAGACATCCCACATTCATACATTGGAAGATTCAATATTAAGATGGCCTCACTCCTCAAATTGACAGATACCATGCAATCGTTATTGAAACGCTAATTGCTGGTTTGCATAAACTGGCAAGCTAATTCTAAAATTCATATGAAAGTTCAAAAGATCCCAAATAGCTAAAATGATCTTGAAAAGAAAGAATAAGTTTAAAGGACTTATATTTCTTGATTTCAAAACTTAATGCGAAAGTACAGTAATCAAAATACTGTGATACAGGCATAAAAATAGACATAGAGATCAGTGGAATAGAGCCCAGAAGTAAACCCAATTTTCAATGAAATACGTCAAGACCATTTAACTGAGAAAGAATAATCTTTTCAACAAATGGTGGTGGAACAACTGGATATTCACACACAAAACTTTGAATTTGGACCCCAGCCTCAAACATACACAAAAATTAACTCAAAATTGATTAATTACCTAAATGCAAAAGCTGAGAGCATAATAAAATTCTTAGAAGGAAATTCAGGTAGAAATATTTATGACATTAGATCAACCAATGGTTTCTTAAATATGACACCAAACGTACAAGCAGCAAACAAAAACATTACCAAGTTTAACTCCATGATAATTAACTTTTGTGTGTGTGTGTCCAAGAACACTATAAAAGTAAAAAGACAACCCACATAATGGAAGAAAATATCTGTACTTCATATATCTGATAATGGTGTAGTATCCAAAATATATAAATAGCCCTTACAGCTCAACAATAATCATACTAAAAACCTAATTTAAAAATGTGCAAAGAATTTGAACAGCCATTTTTTCAAACAAAGTATATGAATGGAAAATAAGCACAAGAAAAGACGTTCAATCTTCAAGTCAGCAATAAAGTGAAAAAAATAAATATTAAAAAATGCTCAAAATGATTATTCATTAGAGAAATGCCAATTAAAGCCATAATGAAACACCATTTTATACTCACTAGCTTGGCTGTAATAAAACACACACACACACACACCCCATAGAATAACAAGTGCTAGAGAAGATGTGGAGACATTCCAGGCCTCATAGCTTGCTGATGGGAATGGAAACTGCTACGGCTACTGTCGAAAACACTTTGACAGTTCCTCAAAAATTTCAACATGGAGTTACCAAATGACCCAGCAATTCCACTCCCAGGTATATAAAAACCAAGATAACCATTCACACAAAAAATTCACCACAAATGTTTATTACAGTACTATTCATTGTTGCCAAATGGTGGAAACAACCTAAATGTTTATTGACTGATGAATGAACAATATGTGGTATATCCTTACGGTGGCATATTATGCTGTCATACGAGAGACTGAAGTACTGATCATGCTGCAATATGGAAAAACCTTCAAAACACTATGTTAATTGAAAGTAGCCAGACACCAAAGACTGCATATTCTATGATTCCATTTAAATAAAATCTCCAAAAAAGGAAACTCTCTAGAGACACTAAGTAGATTAGTGGTTTACAGGGGCTGAAAGGAGAAGGAAATTGACTACTCACAGGTATGGGGGTTATTTGGGGGTGATGGGAATGTTCTGGAGTTAGACAGTGATGATGTTCACACAATATTTTGAATGTACTAAAAACCACTGAATTATTCATACTTTAAAATGGTTAAAATGATAAATTTTATGTTATGTGAATTTTACGTTAAAAAAAGAATCAATTTTCAAAGAGAGTTTACAATTTCTGTTTAGCCTATGGATTACCCTCGGAAGATTTTTTAGAAACAATGAAAGCAGGGTAAGAATTAGAAAATATTTCTTCTCCTAATTGCCGTCTCCTGAAGGGATAAACTGCTGGGGCATAGTTTCATGAAATTAGAAATAGAAGAATTGTCCTACGTAAGAAACAAAAGTAATTATGAATTAGATATATAGAATCTTAGTAAATGGCCAATTCTGGAAAGTATAAGCAACAAATTTCATTTCCTCAAATATGTGTGTGTATTTAAAACGCATCCCTGCCTGGAAAGAGTGGGAGTAATGGCGATGAAAAGTGGATTTTAGTGAAGGCAACGCATACATCAAATGGGGCGTGCTCTTTGGGTAGTGACCTGCAGAACAGCAAGTAATAGCAGAGATCTGAAAGATTAAGAAAGAGGAATGGATGAAGACACAACTGTTTAGAAGCTAAAGAATCAAGAAAGTGGATATGAAAAGCTGGTCAGAGCAACCTGTTTAGGTGTGTTGAAAATAAAATTTTAGGATCAGTCAAGACAATGCTAGTCCAGGCTCATTTATGTGAGTAAGAGAGAGGATGAGAGAACTGCCTGTTGAAGGATTTCAATGGCTAAACTCAACATTCAAACCAAATAAAATAGAAAAAGAGAAGAGAGATAAGAGGAAAGCAGAGGAGGAAGGGAACGAGGGAGACGAAGAGGAGGAGGAAGAGGGGAGCAGGAGACCAATGGCCAGACCTTTTCTTTTCAACATACTACTTGGTAAAAGTGAAAAAACAAGGCCTTAGATTGTGAGGACAAAGACAAACAGGAGGAAAGGGGTAAAAAGCAAAACAAAAGAAAGTCCTGTTAAAGTCTCACTAGTGACTAAGATTTATTTGTATCAAGTTCATTTCAGCAGTGTGATTATTACCTACACATCCATTATCTGTATGTTATATATAAAAACATAGGGAACCATTGGTTTTCCCAGTGGTTCTTTAAGAGTGCAATCAGAACCACCTGCAGGGCTTGTTAAAACCTAGATGGTTGGTCTCACCCCTAGTGTTTCTCGGGCAGTTTCTCCTCTGTTTCTCAGGCAGTTTCTCATCTCTTTCTCAGGAATGGGGCCTAAGAATGTGCATTTCTTACAAGTTATCAGGTGTGGCTGACAGTTGCTGGCCAAGAGACTGATGACACTTCGAGAACCACTGACTTAGAAAGCTGAGTATAAAGGAAGAAATCCTGGTGACCTGTGACTTCAATGTCTATTGAAGGATGGATGAGACAGAGAAGGCAGAGTAAGAACCAGCTATTTATAGGGCACCTACCACTTGTGTTAGGTCCTGGGGATGGGAGACAGAAGGAAACACAGGCAAATCGTTACTCTGACAGAACTGACACTATAGCGATGTTTATGCATTTATATGTCAGTTATTGGTGGCGCTTTCTTGTTTGAATTCTACATGCTAATTTTTCTTCTATGTAACCATGGAAATCTAGCATTCGTGAAAAGTATTTGTATATTCAAGATACACAACTTTACATAGATTATATTCTGTATAAGGAAAATAAAACTTATGTTACAATACATTTTATTAAATGAGAGTATGAGGATTACACAGGCAAAAGCTGGAGCAGATTAATTAAAAATCCTAGCAGACCTGTGCTTCATAGGTTAAGATAAAAGTTTTGGAGATTGCTTAATCCTCAAATATTCTTTACCACAAAGAAGAATTTTTCTAAGAGAGGCCTGAGGTAAAAACACTTCCAAGAGAGTTGCCAAAATTGGCAAATAAAAATAAAACTTCAGTTAAATTTGAATTTCAGATAATAAACAACGCATTTTAATACAATAAAGTTGCATGCACTATTTGGAACAGGTTTATACTAAAAAGCTTTTCACTGTTTATCTGAAATTCAAATTTAACTGTGTGGTCTATATTTTATCTGGCAACCCTAACCAAAGCAGACTTTGACCAAACATTCATTTGATGAACATTTAATACGTTGTCAGTCTTCTAGAGAAGATAGAAGCATAGAACATATTCTGTCCCACACATAATAAAGAATAAAGGATGGTCAAACTGCAAAGGTTTTAAGAATGCAGTGGAGAAGGAGACCAATATGATTGTAATTGTCAAGGAACGGGAGCTTCATCATACAGCAAATATGACTTCAGCTAGTCCTGCAGACCTCTTAGGATTTGATTAGACAAAAGCCAGTACCAAAGGTATGCAGAAGAAGTGAACAGCATGCATATAAAGTGTAGAGTCTAGACCAATGACAGCAGACAAACGGGAAATAAAGGAGATCAGCTGTGACAGACCGAGCCAATATATGCACACCAGCACACCCTCACAACCTGCATAGCACAAGGCATCTTGGGGCACAATTACTGACCCTTGTCAAATTTCAATACGTATCCATGACCATAAGCTGCATCCCCCATTTTTTTTCAGCATCATTAAGACCACATGGAGAGACCTGAAAGCACAGCACACCACAGGGCACCTAGATATTCTGAACACCTAAGACAAAGAAATAGCATCTCATGCTTGGTGTGTTTTTAATTAGAAAATAAATAGACCTTCAGTCCTATAGCCATGAAAAAGATACCAGGGAATTTGTATCTATGGAGAAAGAAAAAGGCAGCAGCTGGAAGAAGCCAACTCTTTATCTGATTCTAGTTTGAAATGAAGGTTCTGTACATCCTGTATCCCGAAAGCAGTAGCATAGAGCCTCATGTTGGAGTCAGTAGACCCAAGTCTAGTCTCTTTAGTATGCTCTCAGTAAGACAGTATGTGAGCTTCGTTTCCTAGGTATAAAGTAACAGTCTGGGATTATATGATCTCTCAGGGCCTTTTCCATTTAAAATTCAGTGATTAATTGAATAAATCATTCACTCATTAAATACTGAGAGCTGCCATATGCAAGGCAATTTTCTAGAAGCTGTGATGGATACAGAGAGAATAATTTATTCATGGTCATTTATTTGTCGCTAGGTGGAACCTCATCCTTACACACAGGGACCCACTTTCGTACTCCATAGAGGGCTAGTCTCTGGCTGAGAGAAATCAGACTGCCAGGATTTGTTATAGCCAGTTGCCTACCTCTCTTCTATATTTATTTTACTCTCTTTTCCAAGTCCCCTTAAGGAAACTTCACTTGTCTGCAATTCCCTAGGGCATTCTGGTCTCAGCCTTCCAGGGTGACAATTAATTCATCTGATAAATTCAAATATGTCAAAGCCCTAAACAAAAAAGGAGGAGGCTACATCTGAGTTACCTGCAATGTAAGAGTGAACATCAGTTATTTTTTCTCTACATATGAGTGACTTCAACGAGGAACTGACTGAGATTTAACAAATAAAAGAGATAAATAAATAAACATTTACCAAGGCTTACTGGTTGTGGGACAGAGCTATCATGTATCATCTTATTTGATCTGTGCAACCATTTTCTGACAGTAGTTTATTAAGTCCTCATTGATTAACCCAAGGAAAGAAATAAGCAGTAAACTTGCCCCGGGTCAAAAGTACCAGTGCCAGGAGTAACCTAGATTTGTCTTCATACAAAACCAATGTTCTTCCTGGTAAAGTGGCTGATCTACAGGCATGGTTCCAGGCTGCCGGTACGACTCAATCACTTATATGACGTATCCATCAATAACAGTTAAAGTAACAAAAGGTTTTATAATATATATATGTGTGTGTGTGTATGTATATGAATTCTCATATATAAAAAATACATAATGTATGGATTCAATTTCTTTTTAATAATGTCAGTTTCAGTGACTTCATTCCAACATGCTTTCTTATTCACACAACATGATATATCATTAGAATTAAAGTAGAAAAGAAGGTTGCAAAGTACTGAAGGGCTACAAGGTGGATGTAGCCTTGTCAGGTGGGCCTATTTCAGTCCTGAAATTGCACCTTGAGTGCAGATATCTACCTTTTACACACACACTGCTGACCTCACATTTTTAGAAGATATATGCATGCGTGTGTGTGTGTGTGTGCGCGAGAGAGAGAAAGAGGAGAGAGAGAGAAAGAAAGAAAAGAAAGAAAAAAATAAAAAAATAAAAGGAAGGAAGGGAGGGAGAAGGGAAGGAGAAGGGAAGGGAAGAAGGGAAGGGAAGAAGGGAGAGAGACAGAGAGAAAGAGAGAAAGAAAGAAAGAGAACGAGAAAGAAAGGAAAAAAAGGAAAGGAAAGGAAAGGAAAGGAAAGGAAAGGAAAGGAAAGGAAAGGAAAGGAAGGAAGGAAGAAAGAAAAAAGGGAAAGAAAGATGTAAGGTAGAAGAGAAGAGAAAGGAAAGGAAGGGAAAAGAAAGAGACAGATCACAAATCAGAGCAACCCAGAAACAGCTCTCCAATAACCATAAGGAGTTAATCTGGACAACCATGACTTTAAAGCAACTAAGCTTTTAACAACTTGTACAACAAAAGTAGGAGTTTTTCTAAGCTCTATTATTTTATATGTAGCTGTTTCTTTGATATTTTTATGGCTCAGAGTCAATGCAATAATCATATTGTACTTTTATAACACAATGATGCCCTGATGATAATCATGTGTTCAAGCATGTATGCCTCTACCCTAATGAGCTCCTGATCACTTTACTTTTTGTGGTCTTTGGCATTTTAACAAATGAGTCCCATTACACCTTTGATTGGCAGGAGGAGCTTGGAAGAAAATCTTGTTTGGGAATAGGACATATATTGAACCAATAGGCTTACCAAGTTGAAAATTCAGCATGAATAACATGATTGAGCCATGAAGGACAATTAGAAAAATGAAGCAATGAAAGAAGCTGGCACAATATCTGATGTGAACCAAAGCAGAGATGTGGAATGAGATGAAAGAATGGGTTCTGGGGATGCAGAGACAGGGAGACTCCAGGGCAAAGTCTATAGCTGAAGAGCCAGATCCTGCTCATCTTGTTCTTCTTGTGGCTTCTTTGCAAGCAGGCATGTGCCTTGATTGTTTCTGACAGTATTTACTACTCACACGTTCTTTGATCCTCCCCTGCTATCTTATCAGTGATTGGTACCTTCCAATCAGTGTCTATACAGAAACTCTTCTTGGTCCTTGACTCATCCATTGCAGCTATGGATTTGAAAAGCAGAAAGATAGTAGATAGAATTGTAAATTTAAAAGAAATGAAAAGGCTCTGCATGCATGCCTATTGATAACAAAATATTGGACTTTGGGTCTGTGACCTCTATGGCATCTATTGTCACTACTCAGATACCTTCTTGGTTTATGTCTGGGTTTATGTTTTAGATGGGGAGACAGCTAAATCTGCATAGATAATTGCATTAGTTTTCTAGGTCTTCCATAACAAAGTACCACAAACTGGATGACTTACACAACAGAAATTTATTGTCTCACAGTTATACAGGCTAGAAATCTGAGATCAAGATGTTGGCAAGGCAGTTCCTTCTCAGGTCTGTGAAGGGAAAATCTGTTCCATGGTATTTTCCCAGCTTCTGGTGGTTTCCTGGAAATTTTTGACATTCCTCAAATTGAAGATGCATCACCTTAATAGCTACTTTTATTTTCATATGTGTGTTTCTGTATCCAAATTGTCTTCTTTTATAAAGATGTGGTTATATTGGATTACACTCCATCCCAACGACCTCATCTTAACTTGGTCATCTGTAAAGTCCCTGTTTCTAAACAAGATCACAGTCACAAGTTCTGGGGATTAGGACTTCAACGTCTTTTAGAGAGACACATTTCAATTCATATAGCAACATTACTGTGTTACTATATGTGTGTATGTCTGTGTGTGTATTCTGAAAAGAACATACCTAATATTGTTATACCAAACAGTCAAAGAATTCTTAAAACTCAACAAGAAGCCCGGGCGTGGTGGCTCACGCCTGTAATCCCAGCACTTTGGGAGGCCAAGGTGGGTGGATTACCTGAGGTCAGGAGTTCAAGACCAGCCTGACCCACACGGAGAAACCCCATCTCTACTAAAAAAATACAAAATTAGCTGGGCTTGGTGGTGCATGCCTATAATCCCAGCTACTTGGGAAGGCTGAGGCAGAAGAATCGCTTGAACTTGGGAGGTGGAGGTTGCAGTGAGCCAAGATCGCGCCATTGCACTCCAGCCTGGGCAACCAGAGCAAAACTCCGTCTAAAAAAAAAAAAACTCAACAAGAAAAAAACACCCGATTAAAAAAGGGGCAACGACCTCAACAGACACCTCACCAAGAATGATATATGGAAGGCAAATAAGCATATGGATAGATGCTCCACATCATGTATCATCAGGGAACATAAATTAAAACAGCAATGGGATCCCACAACACTTACTAAAATGACTAAAATCTGGAATGCTGACAACACCAAATGCTGGTGAGAATGTAGAGCAACAGGAACTCTCATTCATTGGTGTGAACACAAAACGATACAGCCACCTTGAAGACAGTTTGGCAGTTTCCGACAAAACTAAACCTACTCTTACCATATGGTAAGAGGCACATGGAGGGGGCAGGGTGTATACGAAATAGCTTTGTGCCTTCTTCCTCAAGTCTCCAGAGTTGGTGACATTCCCAGTGATAAAGGGCAGATCTATCAAATCTGAGGAGACCATAAGACTGAGGGTTGATGTTCTACTCTGCTCAAGTTTGGGAAATGCCAGGGGCTCTCCAGGGTGTAACAGGGAGGGAAAAAGTGGGTATTCATGACCTCAGATATCAGAACAAGGATCTGCTGCTATTACACAAACAAAGCAGGGTTCCCTCTGCCATTCTCATGTCTTCGCTGAGCAGTAAGAAACGAGAGGGAACAACCAACTAGAAGTTAGGGAAGGTAAAATGATTGGTTTAGAGTGACAGGAAGTAGAAGATCAAGATGGGAGTAACGAAGAATAAAAGAGCAAATTTTTGATGAGTTGTGGATGTTCATAGGTTCCAGAGTTCTACTTATAGTTCAACTGAATAACTGTCATTGATGTGAAGAACTTTCTTTCATAGTCATTTATTCAACAAATATTTATTGAGCATCTACTGTGTGACAAGAATTTTGGTGACTTGGAATGAAATGAGGTATAAGGTATAGTTTTCTTTTGAGGCAACAGTGCTGAGTGGTTGCTAGGGTTTTGAAGTTAAAGAGATCTGAGATAGGCCGGGCGTAGTGGCTCATGCCTGTAATCCCAGCACTTTGGGAGGCTGAGGCAGGTGGATCATGCAGTCAGGAGATTGAGACCATCCTGGCCAACACAGTGAAACCCCGTTTCTACTAAAAATACAAAAGACAAAACAAAAAAATAGTTGGGCATGGTGGCAGGCTCCTGTAGTCCCAGCTACCTGGGCGGCTGAGGCAGGAGAATGGTGTGAACTCGGGAGGTGGAGCTTGCAGTGAGCCGAGATCATGCCACTGCACTCCAACCTGGGCGACAGAGTGAGACTCCGTCTCAAAAAAAAAAAAAAAAAAAAAAAAAAGAGATCTGAGATAAAACGTCATTTTCACAGTCTGCACTTCAGTATCCCTACATGTAAAATGGAGACAAGAATAGTGTAATACTTATCTCACAGGGTTATTGTTAACATTAAGTTAGCTATTATATGAAGAGTACTTAACATAGTGCCAGGCAAACATTAAGTGCCCGATAGGTACGATTACCATTATTATGATTATATCCATAGCACAGAGGATAGAAAAAGAATCAATACCAATGGTAAAAAGTGTGAGAATGGATTCACCAAAGATGTAACATTCAACTTGGTCTTTGAAGTCAGAGTCAGGAAGAGTGAAAACAACGTAAATTTAATAGCAAAGAGTATTTCATCTTTTCTTCTGTTAACACTGAAGTTGTCCTGAATTAAAATGCTTTGGCATTTTAGTCACAACAATATAGCAAACATTAAAAAAAGAATCTGCAGTTATTGCTAGGATTCACAAACTATAATACACATTATTTCAAAAGATAAAGCAGAAGCATAGAGTAAGAGAATGTAACCAAAGAAATAAAAAGAGGAGTTCAAATAAATGTATGTACCATTTATAAATCCAAGAATTACATTTTGCAGGACAATATCCCTTCCCAAGTTCGCTACAGTTTTACCGACCAGACCGAATTTAAGCTTCACGATAAAGTTAGTGATGACCAAAGCCGGCAAGACAGGGGCACATGATCGACTTATCAACTGCTAAAGTTCATGCACAGGAAGCCAATTTTAAGTCTCCTCTTCAAAGCTGAAGGCTAACTTGGAGCCAGCTGACATAAGACGACAACACGCAAGCTTGATGTCGGAAAACTGGCCATGTGAAGCACAGTTCAAAATGCTAACTTCAATAAAAAAAAAAAATAATCCTTAAAAAGTACTGCCACAGGTGACAAAAAACAAAAATCAAAGGGAGAAAACGTGAAGAGAACTCAAACTTCAGGAAGACACATAAAAAGCTTTCAGATAAAAAGACACTATAAATCTCTTCAACAGAAAAGTTACAGGTTTAAAACAGAAAACTGATGAAAAGTAGAAAATACTCCTCAAAGAGTAATTGTTTTAGTAAGACTTTTGAATACATATACCTAAAATTGCATATATTATTAACATAGATGGATAAGTTTTGGCACTGATAAGACCAGAAAAATCAAAGAAGATTGTCACGATCCTTGTGAAGATTTTGTAAATATCTGCCAAAAAACAAAATCTTCAGGGAGAATAGTCAGCACTATGGTGTGCCTTTCCAAAGACTAAATGTGTTAACTCTGGCTCTGCCTCTCAGGAGTATGAGATGGAACCTGGGATCATGGCGCAGTCAGTAAGCAGCCAATACTATGCCCATGGTCCTTAGTGGGTCTAATGATGAATAAAATATGAATGCTGTCCTTAAGTTTCCTTCAGTGTGGTTTTTTTAGTCACTAAATCTGTTGACAAAGCAAACCCTTCTTGCCCCGGCTTACATTTGCATCTCATTTATTCATCCAATAAGCATAATTGAGCTCCTGGTATTAGGACCTGAGAATACTAAAATAAATAAAAGGAAAATGTCACTCTCAAAGAGCACAGTTAATGGAAGAGACTGGGCATTTGTAATAGCACAATTGCGGTCATCTCCAGTTCTGCATGGCTAATTAGTAGGGAACCAGAGATAAATAATAAAAAGATGTGTTTGACTATCCTGACAGGACTAAATCACATTTCCATTGACAAAAGCAGAGAAGCTGAGAGATTTTTCTCGGGTGGAAGATGGATATTGTACCTTCTTGATGGTACAGAATCAGTGTTTTGTTTTGGTGTGATTACCTGTAGTCAACTATAACACAGAGGATTTATGAAATAGGATTCAGGACATTGGGAGACAATTTCAACCAGGGGCTATGAAGGGAAAAGTGGTGGATGGCAAGAGTAGTGAACTTAAGAAAAAGATTGGTGGTATCTGGAAAGAAAACAGGTTGGGAGAAAAAATAAGGGGCAAAGAAGGTCCGAGATGCACAAGTGCTGTACCCAGTGAGACTCAGGAAGCAACAGTCCCTTTCTGACCAGATAGCTCCAAGACTGCTGCTCCATTTCTGGACATCTCATATGATGGGTCCTTTCTGCAGGATGTCTATTCCTAAGTTTATTTTGTGAAAGACCAGTCCCATAAAATCCTAATCCACAAACATAAAAAATGGATTCCCAGGTCAAATAGACTGGGAACTTGTGTCATATCAGTCACGGCCCTGCAGAATTATAACACACTCAGTTGGTTCAGGAGTTCTTAATCACTTGCGTGTGTGTGTGTGTGCACATGCATATGCGTGTGTGCATGCACGTGTATGTGTACATGCATGTGCGTGTGTGTGCGCACACGTGTGTGTGTGTGCGTGGGCTTGCTTGTGCATGTGTGATGAAGTTTTTGGGAGTTTGGTGAAGCCTATGGACCCCATTTCAGAAAATATATAAAATAAAATGCGTAAAGATTGGAAAAGGATACAAATTAAATTGAAACTCACAAGTTAACAAAATATTTTAAAGACAAATTTCTAGTATAGGAATAAATGTGTTTTCTTTATTAATCCATTTAAATAACATGATCTAACATTGGGCCTCATTACTAACACAGTTTCAAAATAGTGACAATGAATAAACAGTATTTCAAGATGTCTACAAACCTGTAACGTGACATGAAAATATCTGCAATACCTGTTGATGACAAAATCAGAGATACTGCCAGTGTCTTTTTGTTTACAGTCATAACTCAAGGAAATGCTAAATTTCTTTTAGCAGTTAGCGGAAATAAAGGAGTAATTTTTTTTTACTACACAAGTTCACATTTTTTTTTTTTTCCTATCCAAGTTCACTCGTCCTTTTCTATTTACAGATGTCATTGGGGTCCTTGGACCCCAGGATAAAACTCCTAGGAACAGACTCTGATGAAGGAACTGCTTAAAGAAGTGCACACAGGGTTAATGAAATAATCAAGGGATGGAGAAACACCCAGGGAGATGCAATAACGGGGAAGCCTTTAACATCCCTGGGGCTGAAGTGGGCGAAGGAGAAATATTGTTTCTTACAGCCCAGGGGGAGCTGGAGCCATGGGGAGGGCCTGCCTTGCAAGAGCTATATTCATAGAGGAGCCCAGCTACTGTTGGGAGAATTGGCACCAAAGCAGCAAAAATGCAGGGAAGGAAAATCCATTTTCCTCCTGTCCTTTTATCTTCTACAGGTTATCTTCTATTGGCCAAACCCAATAAAAAGTCAGAGGGCACAGAGTTTGGATGTGTTCCACAGGGGTTAGATTCCAGGGGACCTAGAGCAGTGTACAGAGGGTAGAAAGCAGATCTCAGGATTAGAGTGGGAAAGAACAGCAGAAAAATTAGCCCATTAAGTAGCTATGGCTTTTTAGGGCAGATTTTTCCAGATATTTTAATATATTAACATTGTGGTTATGGAATGCAAGTATTAATGATTAATTTAATAAGGAGAGTTTATCAAATCTATCATCGCAAAATCAATTTTTCAAGGAACAACAAAAAGGATTAATCTTCTGTAAAACAAAAGTTTGCAAATACTTCTTTAGAATTTTCTAGAGACGTGTATTTTACCTGCATCAAGTGATTTAGCTGTCTAGCCAGGACAGCACATTAGTTAGCAAATACCTGTGAGAGACCAGAAAGACCTAATTTCTGGAGCAGCTATAATTATTAGGCAGCAGTGAGAGTTGAGAATAAACATGTGGAAGGAAAATGTCTATTCGGCCTTGATAATTTGCTGTTTTTTAATAAGATAATTTGAGAAAGAGTCCATTTCATTATAGCAGTTTGGTGAGCCCATTCCCTCATGCTTAGCTCAGGAACTCCAAACTCCTCAGACTAGCAGTTCAGAAACAACAAATGATCAGCTGGACTCCTGTGCAGATAAGCATGTTCTACAGTCTTTCCACTGAAGGAAGGCTTGTGGTAGCCACTCTAATCACAAATTCTTTCAAAACATGTCTTTTAAACATTACAAATAAACCATTGTATATCTGACACTACAATCACCTAGCTCACCGCAACAGCACCTTGGCACAGATTAATGAAGAACTAAAAGTCACTTTGGCAAGAGATAGAGAACAGCAATAAAGAAGGAAGTTTTGGTTTATCGTTTGCAGAAAGGGCTCCAATTCTCCACTTCTTGTGTCCACACGATTTGCAATGTGGTTTTGCAGTTCCTCTCTGTAAGGTGCACAGTGTATTTCTCCACTTCCTCTGGCTAGAATGGCCTTGCAACTTGTTTTGGCCAACAGAATATAGTGGAGGTGACAGTGTGCTCTTCCTGAATCTAGGTATCAAGAGACCTTGCCTGCATCTGTTCACTCTCTTAGAACACTGCCCAGCTGCCGTGAACAAGCCTGTGTGAGCCTGCTGGAGGATGAGACACTGCGTGGATTAGAGCCAAGCCAGACCATTTATCCCACCCAAGGCCCTACACATGTAAGAGCTAAGATCGCTAAAGCTGGTCTACAACTGACCTATAGCTGACCACGAATTCATAAAGAAGTCTAGCCAAGACCAGAAAAAGTAGTCAGCTGACCGGAGTTTATACTGCTGTTTCACATAATTATGAGCTAAATACATGGATGATATTTTCAAACATCACTTTTGAGGGTAGTTTGCTATGCAGCAATAGGTAAGTGACAAAGTACAGAATACAATTCTATTTAACCCCAGTTTAGCAAATACTACAGAAAGGAAGGTGGGTAGCATAAAAACACCATGTTTCTCATGTTTGAAAAATGAAGGAATTTTGACAGGAAGTAGAGAACGAACATGGCATAAAAAAATAAACTCTGAACACTTCACATTTGTGTCTGGGAGTGCTAATGAAGTAAACAGAGACCCAGGTACATCACACCAGGAGGACGGTAATCACAGTCTTTAAAGACAAAAAGGCAATAAGAAATCCATGCTTAAGGATCCTGTATTTCCTAAAATCTTGTATTCAGCCATGTGAGAGAAATGGTACTTATGACCTGGTATCTGTAACCTCCTAAAATAATTTTACTGAATGTGCTTCTGTGAATGGCATCTCAGGATCCATGGTCCATCTCTCGCAGTTATGGAGAAGAGTGGTGAGCATGTTGAGACAGTGAAAGTCCACCCCCAACTCCATCCAGCTTCTTTAACAAGTGCATGCCAGCCAGCCAAACAATAATAGATCCTGACAACCAAAAAGGTATTCTTCTATAAGATGGTCATTGAAAAATTACTCTACCACAGTCAGAAAGATTGACTTCTTCAAGTAGCAAGTGTAAAGCTATATAGGAGGACCATAAATGGATTAAATGTTGCATTGCCAATGCCAACAGTCAGAAAAACATAAAGAACCGCTTTGGAAATAAGATGTAGAAGTAGTTGGAGTAGAAAACCTCAATAGTTAGCAATTGACAGAAGAAGCATGAGTTCGGCATCATATGGATGACTTGGATTTGAACTTTGATTCTGCCACTTAACAAGCTACATGACCTTGCCTATGTTATTTAACCTCCCTGAGTCTATTTCCTGTTTTCCAAGATGGACAGAAGAATATTTGCCTCCTAGAGTTACTGTGACAATTAGATAACATGTATCAGACAATTGACACAGTGTCTGGCACAGAGCAAGGCTTAATAAATTTATATTTCCAGTTCCTTATGTTGAAGGAAAGCATAATCTCCATGAATACTTTGCTTTGGCTATCATAGCGTTTGAATTGAAAGGGTTTTATCAAGAGCTCAATCACACCCTTTGAAGGCAGTGAAAAGCATGACTGAGTTGTAGATCATAAGCAAAATGGAGAAAGAATGCATCTTTGTTTGATGCTGTTAGTCACAGTCCAGGTATCTTCCAATTTTCAACAGATTGTGTTCCAAAAGTTAATGTGTGAGTCACTTTCTGGAAACAATTTTATAGATGGTGGTTAGATTCTCAAGCCACCTCAGAAGAGTATATTCAACCCATAATACGGTTGACTGAAGCATTTTTAACTCCAGGTTCCAGAAGCAGAGTCTCATGCGGTAGAAGAGACAGGCAAATGAAGACCAGGAGAAGAGGTGTTGTGCAAAAAAGACAAGAACAGAACTGGATGAGTGCAACAATCCAACAGCTATGGTGCATTTTTAGGGTCCAGGCACTGAACTATGTGCATAACTCTTTTATCATGTAATTCTTACAGCATCTCTGAAATAGGAATTTCCTTCATTTTCCCAATAAAAACAAACAATAACAATAACAACCTAGAAGCTCTAAAAGGTTAATTGGTCCAAAGTCACATAACAAGCAATACCAAAAGTAGAAGAGGATTTTGAATTAAGTAAGTCAGTGACCCAATCAAGAAGTGATCAGAAAACAAAACTTCAGCCAATAGACTTCAAAGTGATACAATCCTTATAGTGGAGAGGAGCCCTTCAGGTTATTTAGCTAAGGGATGCTTTATAAAAGTGTGTGTGTGTGTGTGTTGTGGTGTGTGTACATAAGCAGGAAGCAGGTGTGTGTGTATATGCACGTATTTGTGTGTATGTGTATATACAAACATATATATACATGACATATTTAAATATATATCTTTTTAATATATTTAACTTTAATTAAGTGAAATCCAGGAAAATGGCATAACGTTTTTCAAATAGTACAGGAAGGTGTAAAATGAAAGCTACACATCTCACACTACCTACAATTTTGTCTGTATTTTTTAGTAAAATACATATGACTATTACATACACTCCCAGAGGATTTTACACACACACACACATACACACACACACACACACTTTGCATTTCACTTAACAATACATCTTAGAACTCTTTCTATATCAGCACCAATAGCTAACCCATTCTTTTCACAGAATCAGAGTATTCTGTTCAATACATTAAAACTTAATTTCCCTACAGTTTCCTGTTGATAGGAATTGTTTTGTTTTCCAGTTGTTTGCTATTACAAGGTATACCTGGTTCAAATATCTTAGCAAACGTTTGCAAGTGTGTTACTAGGGTAAATCCTGAGCTGTGAGGTTGTTGGGTCAATGGTACTATGAATTTAAAATATTGATTAATCATGTCAATTTCCTTCAGAAGCATTGTGCCAATTTATAGCTCCACTCATAATGTCTGACACAGCTTCCGTCTTAGTCTGTTTGGGCTGCTATAACAAAACACCATACAGGGGATGACTTATAAACAACGGGAATGATTTCTCACATCTTCAGAGGCTGAGAAGTCCAAATCAAGGTCCAGGCAGATTCAGGTCTGGTGAGGGCCTGCTGCCTTGTACACTGTAGAGTGCCTTATTGCTGTGCTTTTATATGGAAGAGGTATCTTCTGGGTCTCATGACCTAATCACTTCCCAAAGCTCCCACTTTCTAATACCATTATCTAGGGGTCAGGATTTCAAGAAATGAATTTAGGGGGACACAAATATTCAGACCATAGCAGCTTCTTTCTTCACATCCTCACCAATGAAAAGTATTAGCAAATTTCTCATTTTTTTTTGCCAAACTCATAGATCAAAAATTGCATCTTATTTTTATTTTCATATCTTTAATTGTATTTGATATTTAATATTTTTTATATATCTATTGGTCATTTGAACTTATGTGAATTTTTTTAATTTTTCAAGTATTTATCTTTTCTGTCCATTTTTCCATCGATGTATTAGGTTTTTCCTTACTGATTTCTACAAGCTCTTTGAAAATTAAGGAACTGACTCTGTTTTCCTGTGTATTGCATATTATTTTCTTAAGAAACATTTTTCACAAAGCAGCAATTTCTTTGACTTCAATTTCACCTTTTTTTTTTTTTTTTTTCCTGAGCCGGAGTCTCCCTCTGTCGCCCAGGCTGGAGAGCAGTGGCCGGATCTCAGCTCACTGCAAGCTCCACCTCCCGGGTTTACGCCATTCTCCTGCCTCAGCCTCCCGAGTAGCTGGGACTACAGGCGCCCGCCACCTCGCCCGGCTAGTTTTTTGTATTTTTTAGTAGAGACGGGGTTTCACCGGGTTAGCCAAGATGGTCTTGATCTCCTGACCTCATGATCCGCCCGTCTTGGCCTCCCAAAGTGCTGGGATTACAGGCTTGAGCCACCGCACCCGGCCAATTTCACCTTTTAAAGCAAATTTCTGATTACAATCTGTCTTCTTCTTAAATTGGCTTGGAAAAGAACATGCTCTGGTTATGCTATTAGGCATATTCTGGGGTGTGTACCATGTATAACGTTATATTTTCTTTTGTGAAGGGATACACTGGCAATTGACTTTAAATATACTACCAAGTATTATCTATGCTTGTGTGTATGTTTGCTTTTGAATCTTTAATTTGAGTTAACACAGGTTACACATTTTGCTGCTTCAAAACCACAGTCCGTCAAACAAATAATTAGTAAATAAATACTTTAATAATATGAAGAACTTGAAGTGTTACTTAAAGCTACATGCTCATGAAAAATGTTTTTATAATTGTATGCAGATTTAACATGAAAATCTTCTCAAATAACAAGGTATATCATCCTAGTATTTTAAAAGAAAAAAGAACCATTCAATAATATCAGTAGCCTCTTCAAAGTTGTAAATTACCTATCAGAACTAATTTAGACAGAGTATCATCCCATGAAAACTGCCTGTCATTTTACAAATCTAGCCTAAATATTTGCGAGGAAAATGCCAGTTGTATGGTTTTATAATTTTAAAAAATAACACTTATAAATATTACATGTCTTTGATCACAGCTTTGTAATGATCCTTGGGCACTGCTCCTCGACCTCTCTGTCACTGTGCTTCACAAGCTTCTCAGGTGAAACCCACAAACACTCCTCAAGCATTTGGCAACATGTGAGTACTCAGTCTCCATGTAACCTATAATATTATCAAGTGTTCTACAGGTGAGCGAGATTTGTTTAGAATAAAGAATTACAGCCAAAAGTGGAAGCCGTAGCTAATTATTTCCCATCAGTTTTGAAATTTTCTGAAACTGATTTATTATATATATATATATATATATTTCTATTTATCCATAAATATTACCATGTATGAATATGTGTCTCATACATATCAGGTGTAGCTATGAATGAATTCCTGTATTAACAGAATTAATATATCTATGAATTCAAATGTTCTTGTAAATATATATGAGCTAAATTCATATATAAAACAGTATCTGAACAAAAATATATGAATAGCATATGTGTGTTAGTCATTTAAAACACATATATTATTTGAAAAATGCCCAACATTTTTAACAGACCCCTGTGTAGCAAAATGTGTTTGTGGTAACTGTGCACAACCCCCTTTAATATATCTCTGGACAAAGAAAAGCATCCTTAATGTTCAAGGGCAACTGTAACCTGGTTCCAATAACAAGAGTTTAGAGAATGCTCTTTTTTCCGTTAACGTCTTCAGAGAACAAAGATTCTCTAGCCACAGATCTTTAATAGCTTCTGTTTAGATTCAGGTAGACTGCACGATATAAAGGATAAACAGCAGATGTTAATTTGAATTTAAATGCAATTGAATTGTCCATCAAAAAGAATACCATTCCAATTTATAACTAGCCTCAAAATAAGTGAAAATCTATTTCTGTCTAGAATGAAGCTTAGGTCTGTTTATAGAACAGTCATCAGATCATGTGCTTCCACTACTCACAGACAGATCATTCTCATTCTTAATAGGCTTTTAAATCCATGTAACTGTCACCAAAATAAGAACAAGCTAAATGTGCGGATGATACTATATTAGCCAAACTCACTTTTCCCCAACAGTTAGAAGTTCTGATGTGGTCTTTGTGCCCATCTGCCATTTTCTAGAATAAACTCAGACTCTATCCTAAGAAAACTGGACATCTTCTGATTTATCCCTTAACAACAATTTTTAAGTTTACTTAATAACAAGGTGAATGAGAAGTGATCACAGTTTCCCTCAGGATAAAACATTTTTTTGTAGATGGTTATTTATTTGTATCAGGGCAGAAAGATTAGAGAGTCCAAAGAGAATTTCTAATGTAGCGTAACAATTTTCTTCTGCCCATAAGTAAAGTAAAGGAACCAGACAAGAACAGATGCCAAATTCCCTCATTATGTGTATTCTAAACACAAGTGTCTTCAGAATCTACAAACAAAAACCTGAACGCATTCAGGCAACTCAGTTAAATAATCATTTTGCATGCTGTTAGCATTATTATATTACTTCCTGACCTTCAGACATGTCTTTGTGTGACCTTTTCCTCCTTTTCCATTAAATGTTTAAATCTCTCTTTGCTTGTGAAGCCTTCCAGACTGTGCTTTTCCACTTTGTCCTAATCCCCGTTAATACCTCTTCCACTGCATCACCTTTCCCTTCTCTCTGTCAACAAGATGAATCCTTGACCCTGTATCACCTTGAAAACACGTTTAAGTCGTACTTTTTACACTTAAACAGTCTAATTACTAAATCACTGCCATCTAATTTTTTAAACAAGATTCAGGCAGTGAGAGAGATATGGTTAGTCTCCATGACCAGGCATCAGTATAATGTACTGCTTGACATCTTATTGCTCATGGTGCTTGTAACAGTTTTCTCCAAGCTGACACACATGGATGACATTCTGATCAATGACCCAATCTCATAAATGAGCCCAGGTCTGTGAGCCACCACCAGCATGCCAGACTCAACTCCACGTCACCTTTCTCATTCAAGTGAGCACACCAAAATGGAAATGAATAATGGAACATTATTACCTCAGTGGTCAAGACTTTTAATTTCTTAAAATAAAAAGAGGGAATAATTTGCAAATGATGACACTTCATCAATAGCAACAAATTACTCGCCACACACCTCAGAAATGATCACAGCACCTCAATGTGTTGAGTCTCTGTGGTTAAGACCTTCTGCTACAGGCTGTCATTTTCCTATATACCTCCTCCAAACCTTGTCATTCACCAAACAATGTCAGGCATACCACAAAACGTCTTTTATTGATTTTGTAGTGAAATAAAATAAGCGAGGCTAGTAAAATTCAATGGGATATATAAGAGTTTTCAAATTAAAAACCTGGGGATAGCTAAGCATGTAAGACCACCAGATTTGGGTTGATTTAGCCTAGTCATAGTGGAGGAGAGGGAAACAAAATGCATTACAAATACTTGGAGTTGCGGAATCATCTACCCACTCCTCAGAATCACTGGCTTCAGATAAAACTGTAAAATGCCAGTTAAAACCTGCAAGGCAGTTGTGGCATACTCTAGAATTGTGCTGTCCAATGTGGTAGCACTGGCCATCTGTGGTTATTTCAATTTAGGTTATGATTAATTGAAATGAACTAAAATGTAAAAATTCACCTCTGTAGTCACACTAAACCTCATTTGGAACCTATTGTTCAAGAGGAATGTTATCCAACAGAACTTTATGCAGTGATGGAAGTATTCTGCATTTGTGAGGTCCAAAATACACAGCCACTAGCCTCATGGCTATTGAGCTCTAGAAATGTAACTAAGGGCAACTGAGGAGCTGAAATTTCAATGTAATGTAACTCTGATTAAGTTGAATTTAAATTTAAATAGCCATACATGGCTTGCAGCTACATAGTTAAGAACATTGCCAACACTTCAGAAAGTTCTCTTGGATAGTGCTTCTTTAGAACTAAGGGATCCCTTATGCTGGGATCCGAAAAGGAGGGAAAGGAAGATGAGACAGGGACAGTGCTAGAGTGGAAAAATACAATTTTCTGATTACGTGTTATGTGCCAGGCCCTCTGTCACGTGCTTTACATGCGTAACGTCACTTAACCTTCACAGCCTCAGGAACTGCTATTCATCTAACGGCAGAGGCAGGAAAAGATTTGAATCCACATCTTCCTGACATGACACCTCGTGCCACACTCTTTCCATGCTTCTGTATCATGATAGTCACACAGTCACCTTCGTCTCATCAGAAAAGGATTACAAGGAGGTGTCGTGCCATTAAGGCATGCAAAAAGAAAGAAAATGCTACTTTATATATTGGACAGCAAACAGAAAACGTGTTGCTTTGAGAAACAGTATAGACTTAAAAGGAAATAGAATCACAGAAAGTGGATGATTGATAGTTTTATTATTAAGGGAAGCTGGAAATGCTTGAATTGTCATAACTTAAATTGTAGTAATAGCGACCAGCCTAACAATAGCAATCATTTATTGAATTCTTCCTGTGCTCAATACGTCATGCTCATAATCACCCACTCGCCAAATGTCAGGTGAGAACGTCACCGTCAGAGACAAAATAGCAGTTGGGAAAAGCAGAAAGGTCTGACTCATTAACCTCTTTCTTATCGTCTGAAGTGAAATTTCTCAAAGGTTTCTCACAGGTACACACAACAAAGTGATGAGGGAATAGATAGCACCCAATACCAGTCAGTGAAGAGATGCACTGCCATTGTCGTTAAGTCATCATTTCAGTTTTAATTTGTCTATTTCTTAATTATCCTTGCGTATGTCCGAAATTTTTCCTAAGCTTTGTAGCTGGGGATCACAATTATTCTCAAGGCTATCATTAAAATTTGCTAGGGATTGGGTGAATAACTTAATTTTAATGTACCTTTTACATTTTTGTGGGTGACCTGTCAGTTTATTGTTAATATTAGAAAGAATCTCAGTCCATCTTGGCCTCCTTAATATTATCTCCCTCTTAACAGTTTTCATTATCATTCATAAGGGCAGAAATGTTACAATAGGAGGACACTTAAGGGAGTAATAAAGACTTGACTGTCTGCAGTATTTTTCTCACGGTGGCTGGAAATAACTTCAGGGGAGCTAATTGTTAAATAATCAATAATGATAATCCTTTAATTAAAGATAATGTATGTTACCATCTAACCCAATCCTTGGCACATAAAACCCACTCAATAATTATCTGTTTCTTTTCTTTCCTTTCCTAGTCTAACCTTTTTGACAGTAAGATTACAATATTATGTTGTGATTATAAGTAAATTTGGCCAAATGTTTTCCGCTTTGATAAAAGGTCATGATAGAATTTTAAAATTTTGATTCGAAATCTTATATAAATATGGCCTTAGGAGAATAACTGACACTTTTGACTTTCAGATAGTGTCTAATTATTATTTATGCCAAAGGATACTTAGGCTGCAGACATTTCAAAAAACTGTCAGTTTAGGATCATGCATCTAAAGGATATATTTGTACTTTCATAAAAGGAAATATATTCTTGGAAATATACTGCTTTGTCTTAGCAACGGACTAAAACAAGATCAACAAAATATATCCTTATTTTGTGTATAAAGTAGCTTTATGAACTGTCCCCACTGATTAATTTACGATAGATCTTATAGTAGAACATTATGCAGCCATTAAAGAGAATGAAGTAAATCCATAATTATTAGTATGGAAAGAGATGTAAGCTATATAGTTGCTTGAAAATGGCCAGGTATACAAGTGTATGCATGCTATATAATTTTTTTCAGAAAAGTGTACATTTGAATGACTTTCAAACTGAAAGATAAAAAAATAGAGAAAGTATAGATAGATGATGGCAATCATTATTATATTCTTACTGCTATCATTAGGCATCACACACACACAACTGTTAGTAGCAGTTACCTCTACAGAGGGTACAGTAGCAAGATATTTATAATTTATTTTGTACTTATATACAATTTAAAATTTCTAATTATATACATGTGTTACTTTAAAAAATTATCAGGCAATATATGAGCATTGACATTATAATCCACTACTGTTTTCCTACATCTCTGGAAACAAACAAAAAAAAACACAGTATTAAAAGCAAAAACCATAGTATGTGTTATGTTTAAATGACATTTAGTATTACTGATGAAAGGTTTAACTGGCCCATCATTTTTTTAGCCAAATTCACATTGCCATTTTTGTTGTTGTTTTGTTTTTTGTTTTTGACACAGAGTCTAACTCTGTTGCCAGGCCGAGTGCAGTGGTGCTGTCTCGGCTCACTGCAACCTCTGCCTCCCGGGTTCAAGTGATTCTGCTGCCTCAGCCTTCCCAGTAGCTGGGACGATAGGCACATGCCACCACGCCCCACTAATTTTTGTATTTTTAGTAGAGATGGGGTTTCACCATGTTGGTCAGGATGATCTTATCTCGTGATCCGCCCATCTCAGCCTCCCAAAGTGCTGGAATTACAGGCGTAAGCCACTGAGCCTGGCCCAGCATGGATTTTTAAATAGATGTCTTAAAAAAAAATTGAGCAATTCTGTCTTGGGCACATAACAACTTGATCAAAGAACTATCAAGTGGCCAAGTATACCTATCCTAAAAAAAAAAATCACAGCTTGTATCTTCTAAGAAAGGGAGGTCATATAACAACCTCCACTTATTTATGATGACTTTCAGAAACCCCACCTTCTTTTGTGTGTTCCCCTGGCCTCAAAATAGAAATAGAAATGTGCAGAAAAAGAAACCTTGGTTTGGATGAATTATTATTTGAACCCATTCAGGGTTCCACTAAAGTCCACATAGAGTGAAAGCTAGTGAAAACTGCCTTTATTTTAAGAAAATGGTATGGGATTTAATCAGTTAAACATATTTTTAAAAATTGAAGTTTGAAACTTGAAGGATAGGTCATTGGGTAAAAGGCCTAACATCTTTCCAGAAATAGGACATCTGTTAGAAGTAAAGACTTCTTATATCGTTTTCTTTATCCCATTTCCTTTTTAAGAAGAGAATGTAGTAGTTTTCTTTCATTTAGGACAAAAACCTAACATTCACACTGGTACAAGAACTGCTGGTCATTCCACTTTAAGGGCTTGATAGGCCCTTGGCAATTGCTCCTTTGGCCCAATGAATCAAAAGCATTCATAAGAATTTCAATCTTTTCCTTTTTATACATAAAGACTAAGTTCGGATTCGCAACATTTGAGAAACTTCCTTAGAAACAAGGAAGTTAAGCCTTGTTTGGCATATGAGCATTGCTGAGGATCAACACAGCAGACCTGGACAGGCAACTGGGACGAGGGAATGATTTCAGCTTAAGATTTCTTCCTCACATCTGACATTTGTATACATTCTTAAATGAAATATTCAGAAAATTTACATTACTCTTGAGATCTCTGAACTGAAACAGTGGAATATGTTTCAGTGTAGCAGTGAATAAATTAATATAGTTTTTCAATCTGCCATTTTTGATGAATGATTCTTTGGGCATTACTTTTCATTGAACTTCAGGTAGAAAACTGGATTATTGGATGGTTGATACTTGTTTAGAAAGTCAAAAATGGTCAAAACTCCTCTAGCATTTGCAAAACTGTACTCTTTGAAATGTCAATCCTATGGAATATTTCTTGAAAGTTAGGGTTCCCTGATGAAAATATGTTGGAAGCATTTTATACTATATTCTCCCATTGGTAATTCAGTGTACATTCCCATGTTGCAGATTCTGAGTAGACAATAAAATGAACCAGTTTAAACTTAACATAGCATATCTCAATGTTTTTTTATCATGGAAATATTTCCCCATGATTAATGTTTTATTGAGCTATACTATATATAGATGATACTTTTGAAACATGAGATTATCCTACCTATCAGAAATAACGGAATGGCCTTGGGTCTAGCTATTGCAGAAAACAACATCTCAAAAAGTAAAAAGGAGAGATCTGCAAGCTAGGTATGTGGTCCAATCAGCATCCTGAAACTGGACTCCTTCTTACTAGTGAAGATTCTTCCTTTATTGTTACTCAAATTTGGACAAACAGCAGAGTGAAAGAAACCTCAGGCAGTATGAGGGACTCTAGTTACCCCAAGAAGTCAACCCAATCTTATTTATCAGTGAAAATACTAAGCCCAAAGATGTTACGGGACATGCCCAAGACAAATCTGGTGGTCAGAAACAGTCCTGGAATGAGAATACCAACTTCTGCCCAATGATAAGTAGAAATATTAATATTTTTGATTGACTCAAATATAATTGAACATTATTACTTTGGGGCTCACTTAAGACCATGATGAGAAATGGACAACTAATGGGATTTAAAAACTGTTTAATATTCTTCTATGCTTTATAATTTTGATTGTTCCTGAGATCTTTATATTGAAGAAATGGAAAGCAATGGAATGTATAGCAGTATAGTGTAATGATGAGTGTAGTGGCTAGTTATCACCAACTGCTGAACACAGAAAATACAAAACAGCCTACAAGCCTCTTCTGAACCACAATTGAAAAATCACCTAGTATTTAGAAAGTGTCGTGTATCAGCAGGTTTTTAATGCGTTATTTAATACAGAGGACTAAATAGAGAAGATATACCTCATCTGCATTTTCATAACACTCTAAGCATAAACTTCCTTATTATAGTGATAATAAAGATAGGTACTACTTATATCTCTAGCACTATTCAAAACGGTTTTAATATGTTAACTAATTTAGTCAATATAATAATTCCATGAGGTGGGTCATATTATTTTTCTCATTTTAAAAAACATGTGGTAACTAAAGACCAGTTGGTTTTAAAACATTCCCCAAATCTCCCAGCTCTAAGTGGCAGAGACAGGATTTAAGCCTAGGTAATTTGACTCCACCGTTGAAAGTCTTTAACCATTACAATATAGTGCTTGCGCGCCCACGTGCGTGCATGCGTGTGTGTGTGTGTGTGTGTGTGTCTGCCGGTGGCTACTGTACCTGTTTCCACAGTCACTCCCTCCTGTCCATTATTAGTACCGCTGATGTTGATTTCCCAACCTGGTGATGTACCAGAATTCCCCAGAGGGCATCCGTAAAATGGACATCTTAGCCCTCTCCCCAGGATACTCCGATCTCATACTAGATTAAGCAGTTTCAGAAAGCACAGTGGTTATTCTGGAGGTACTGCTCCAAGGACCTGTGTTTGGGAGCCACAATTTAGAGCCCTTTTCTCTTATAGGACTGCCTTTTTCATCAAAAATATGGCCTAGGAGCAAGGAGCCAGAAGAGGAGGAAGGACAAATAGGGTAGCCAGGCAGATTTGCTAAATTGGAACCTTATCAGCAAATCTTCACATCCCCTTCTCAAACCATGAAATTCTTGAGGACAAGGACAAAGCATTACTTAGACTTGGACCTCCCATGAGGTCCAAGATTCATAAATAGGTGTTCAGTTATTATTTACTGTCTAGGTTTCTAGGTCAGTATTATTGGAAAAGGGTAATAAAATAATGGTTTTACAAAGAGACGCAGAAGAGTTTTCTGACTCATAATTGCCTACTGACCTCAGGATTTTTAAAACCCAGAAATTCTCTTGCCACATTGTAAATGGGAGATATAGTAGAGGACTTCTTCAGCATACTGGCACAAAGGAGGAAATAAGAAGGTCAAGAACAAATGGAGCAAAGGAGGAAGCCATGTATAAATGATGGGAAAACTGCAAGTCATTGGAGAGGTTAAATATAATCAATTTTCATTTCATCATAGTAATTAAATCAAGTGACTGTATTCTTTTTAAAATTCTTTCAAGGCTGGCTCCCTAGGACCCTCAAGTGAATCAAGCCACTCCCTCCCTCTTCCACTGCTGCCTAATTGTCCACCACAGGCTAATGGGCAAATACTCCTCAGCAACCATTTATCTTTTTTGAAGTTTTCTCCTGGAACCTCATTCATGAGTAGTGGTAGGTTTTCCCTTGAAGTTACTTTCTCTTATTTGTTTGTTTTTTAAGGCATTTTTGGAGAGGCTTCTTTGCTGTTTGTTTCTGAGGCAAATCAGGAACACTAATTTGCTTTTGTTGGTTTTTGGAAGCTACCCCAGTGGGAGCAGCTTGCTGTGACCAGGATTTATGCCTGTGGATGGTGGGGAGAGGGCTGCAGGAATGCTGTTGTGACAGACAGGAATGCCGTTGGCTAAGTGAACACATTCATACTGTAGAGGTGAGGAGCAGAACTCCTGATTTTGAGAAGATGCAGCCAATGAGAACATGCAGACATGACCACCCAAGAACCATGCATTTATTATGTCTGTGTAATTGTGCACAACATAGTAATTGCTGGCTAGGATGGAAGCTCCTGTTTTCCTTAGACATGGAAATGTAGCGCAAATGCAACACTGCAGGTAGAGAAAAGTCTTCATAGGCTCTGATGCTGGAAGGAAGCTGACAGTTCATTTCAGGGTGATGGGAAAAGCATTCTGCCCAAGGGGTGAATAAAAAAGTTTTGAACTTACTTAGAACATGTAAATACTAATCCTGGCTCTGCCTTCAACTGGCATTGTAACCCTGTCCAAACCACTTCATCTCTCTGTCTCCCAGGGTTCTCTCATCTGTAAAATCAACACATCCAACCTGTTGGCCATGAGTTCTTTTTCATTACATTGTGCTGCCAACAGATTCCATATACATGCCAAAAAAGACACATACACATGATGGCGTTTGACTTTTTACCTTATATTGATTTTCAGGAAGTAAAAGGAACTATATACGAACATTAATACATATTGGATATTTATTTGTTAAAACAACCTTCAAGGCATGTGACTTGAGGTTAATAATATTATACCCACTTAACCCAGTCATCCATGTATTCCAAAATTTTAGTAAAAGGATGTTGAAATGAAGGAAACTAATGATAACCCTTTAAAGATATTGAATTATCTGAAGAAAAGGTACAGTTCTGTCTACATTATCTATCGATGACATTAAAATGAGATAATTTTAGAAGTGTATTGAAAGGCAAAATAAGATAAATAAATGTTGAAATGCAAAAGTCACTTATCCACCTACTATTTTTATTTATGTGTATGACCTATACATGCATGCTGTATTTATATTGTTGCAATAATGTTATTATATAATTTTATATTTCACTATTTTCACTTACATTGTCTCATAAACATAACTTGATTATTTCTACATAAATTAATGGCTTCATAAAACTAAATGGTGTTGATAAACTATAACTTATAAAATAATTACTTTGCTGGACTTGTATCTCTAACTTTTTGCTATTAATATTGATTAAAATATTTTTAATTTTTAGCTTATTATGGTCTGTTCAAATGTTTTCATAAGAGAATATATAATGCCATGCGTATAAATATATCTGTGGCTTTCTAAAGGGTTTCTCAATTTATAATGCCATCAGCAAATAATACACACAGCATTTTTTACCAGAACCTCCCTATGTTTGATAGTAATCATTTTTATAACATAATATTTTATGCATTTCAGAACTTGGCAAAGTAACATTGATATATCTGGCAAATATGTTTTTGACCCTGCTCACTAAACCACTGAGCTTAACCTGAAGGTTTACTTAGTTGTTAACTGCCTCTCACTCACTCATTGATTAATTCCAAATTTGTCACCAGGCACAACTTTGTAATGATAATATGTTAGACTCTCACTATACGAAGTATACCTTCCTTTGAGGGTTCACTTTCTCAAAGAGAGAAATATATAGAAGGGCACATGTGGAAACCGTTAATCACATCAAGTTCCAAAATTCATAAGAGCAAATAGGAGAAGACAATAAATAGTTCATTATTTTCCTTAGTAGCATACTTTCAACAAAATATACTAGGTATCTACAATGATCGGAACCGGTTTTGTAATCCAGGCCACGAATTAGCAAACAACTTTTAAATTGCAACTCAGATTCTTTTCAGAGGTAGAAAGTTTTGCAAAGGAATTGGGAAGAACTATAATCAGGTACATATTAATTTTGATGTTCTTATGACCTCTTATACAGCTTTCTCTTCAACCACATGCCTACTACAGTGTCCAAAGCATAGTAGGTGCTAACTAAATCTGACATTTTTACAGCTTGTTTCTCTTTTCCCCACAAGGCTGCCTACTAACTTTTTTGGGTTCAAATTCCTTTACCTGAAAAATTCTACATAGGCCCATACTTCAACAAGTTTAATCATTCTCCAATTATAATCCTCCCTAGAAACAACCATAAACATCAATTGAGCACTTAAAATATGCTGTACATGATAAGATGATTTACATATATTGTTTCATGTAATTCATATATGATCTGCTTGATCACCGTCTATTATAGAAGTTCTATAATTTATCAGACATGTTATATAACCAAGGTCACAGAACTGACAGGTGAGAGTTGAGATTTCCACCTAGCTAATTTCTAAATTTCCCTTTGATTCTATATTGTATTATCCTAGTGTCCTAACTCCAGAAGAAGGTCTAAAACCTACAAATAAGTAGTTAAATCTGTCAATTCAATCCAGACCTCAACTGACCAGGTGACTAAACATGGTTGTTATTAAACAGTCACCCTTTCCACAGTGATTAACTTAATGAAATATTATTATGAAGATATAACCTCAATTTTATTGTAAACAATAATTTCTCATCACATATTTTACAGTGTCTCATTAATGATCTTTCACATAAACTGAATAGTCTATAGTGAGAGAGTTTACCCTTGTATTTAATTTTTGAGACACAAGATATTTATATACCTCACAGTGGGAAAGTATCAAGTCTCCATTGATATTTTATTTGGAAGACAGAGCACTACAGTGGGTTAAATTTTTCACTGAATTTGGCTTCGATGCTTTTGAATATCTTAGGATGATCACTGACGAATTGTAGCCAGAGTGACAGTTCCTCAAATCACCTTGAATGGCTACCTATAAGAATAGAAACCTAATTGTTATAATAATTCGACTCTTCCCTCTCTGCAGTTGCTCTGAGTTCCAGCAGTCCAAAGTGTCCAGCCACTCTCTTCTCAAGTCAAAGGAGGTTTGCAATTAATAGCTTACAGTTACTGCTAGATATCTTATTGTCAAACTCTTCTGTATTATCTATGCCATGAATATTTTCTGTTTAAAATAATTAACCTCTGTGTAAACATACTGGTACACAGCACTGATTTATAATATTTTCCAGTCTTTTAAATTAAAAAAACAAATAGGATTGTGCAGATTTTCATGTCCACAAAACAATTAGATTCATTCAATAACTCCTAACACGCCCAAAGTATTTTCCTTTTGCAGGGGCAGAAAGAATGTGATGATCCCTTTCCTCCCTATCATAAAGGGTCAAGGTCGACACTCATTACAAAAACAGGTTACCTAGAGAAGAGCATAACGAATGTTTTACATACACACATGAGCGTGGGAGTTATATAAAGTATGAGTTCAAAGATGGGCCAGATGGTTGAAGCTTAAATGACCTCTTAATAGGGGAAAGGAAAATGGAGGAATGGATTGGCCTGTAAGGGTGAAAAGGCACAGGAACAAAGGTTAAAGGTTGTCTTGTTCTTAGACATATAAAATCTCCCAATCTCTCAGAGCTGCTCTCAGAAGAACAGATGAATAATCTGCCTGGGTGTGGTGATGGACTTCCAGGCTCTTCTCTTTTCCAGTGATTGATCTTTCCTAGTTATTTGATGAGATTCCTAGGGAGAGGATCTTAAGACAATTGCCTTTCTTTTGGAAAGCAGCTTTCTTAGTCAGATTAGAAATTCCAGAAAGAGTCCCCCCAATTGCATGTGGGGGTCAGGGAACAGGACAAGGTTAGAGGGAACTTGATTCTGAGGCAGCTTCTAAGACCTCTCAACATGTCAAAGTGCCAGTTTGGGGGTATTGCCTTCTGAGCCCCAAAACTTTTAATAGTGAAAGGTGGTATCAACTGAGTCAGTTCAAACAGGCAGATCTAGAAAAGGAAGTTGAAGAAACAACAGTTCAGATTCTTTTTGAAAATAACTTTTTAAAAAACAATTAAGGATCTAATTATATAAATATTTTGCATTCTTTGTTTTCACTAAAAGGAAAGAAAGAGATGCTGTTGGAGAGAGATATCTTTGAGATACATTTTATACACCATGGTGGATAGTCTACATCTCAGAAATTCCTTCATTACAGAATTTCCTACACTTTGTCCACATTTTTTTTTTTTTGCTTTTAGAAGTGTAATTGTTACCAGCTGCAAATCTGTAAGGGTCTGCAGCAACCTCAATTCTTGCCTTCTCAGAAAAAAGAATTCAACTGAGGGGCATAAGGCAGAAGGAGAAATTGTGGCAAGTTTTAGAGCAGGATTGAAAGTTTATTAAAAAGCTTTAGAGCAGGAATGAAAGGAAGTAAAGTATACTTGGAAGAGGGCCACAAAGGTGGCTTGAGAAATCAAGTGCGTGGTTTGACCGTATGACTTGGAGTTTTATATGCTGACATACTTTCAGGGTCTTGCATCTCTTCTCCCCTTATTCTTTCCTTGGGAGGAGGTGCGCTGTCCATATGTGCAGTGGCCTGCTAGTGCTTGGGAGGTGAGTATGTGCAGTGTGGCTACTAGAGCTAGAAACATGCTCACTTGAGGCATTCTTCCCTTTCCAGTCGAACGTCCCTGGAAGGTCAGACACCAGTTGAACTCTGCCATTTTGCCTCTTAATGTGTCTGCTTGAGGCCACCTGCCCAATTCCTGAGGTCTTATCAGGAAGCTGTTGATCACCAGTTTCAGGTGTAACTATTTATTGGGAGACTGCCTTTCCCAGGGACTGGCTGTGACCAATTATTATTTTAGAGACACTGTGTAACAACTTCCTGACAATCATCTGATGGTCGCCTAACATTCCTGGTGGAGTCGGGGGAGCCCTCTCCTGACCTGCTCATTCCTGATTAACTACGTACTACAACATAATGATATCAGAAGTTCTCCCACCCTCTGAATCTGTTACAGACCACAGGCTCTGTGGCTCTCCATGTAATGAAGATTAACATGAGGCCAAGCAATTAAACAAAGCTTTTATTTTGGGGCTTGTGCTCAAGCATAAGGAAGATAGCATAAGCTCAAGGATCCTCCAGCTGACCCCCCAAAAAAGCCAGCAGAGGTTTTGTATTAGGCAAAGTGTGGGAACTGACATCAGGAGGAAGGTATGCCGTCTGGGCTGGGCAAAGTATGTGAGGAGTAGGGTACAGAAATTATCTTGAATAAGGGACCACCTGGGGGTCTGACCAACAGCAACAGGTTGTAAATCAATTGTTCAGCATTCCTGCCTGAGGTGGGACACTTCACAACCTTGGTTTAATATTTGGATCTCTTAAGGCCAGTTTCTGGAATTAAGTAAAAGGTATGGTTAAACGTTATGGCTTCAGTGAGGTACTGGTACAGGTTTTGTGATCAGTGGGACTGCAGAAAAGAATGCTCTAGTGGGGGTGAAGCCAAGCCCTGTCCCTACTCTGTCTCAAAACCACCTACTCTAGGAAGAAATGTTGCCAGACTTCTACTGATATTGAATAATGTCTGTATTATTAAAACTATCCTTCGGCTAGGACTCTGAATAGATAATTTAAAAGAAAAGACAAATCAGGGCCATAGGAAAAATTATTAATGTGTCTTTTATATTTACCACATTTCTATTTCTTTCTTTGTCTGGAAAGCATTATCACTCTATTTCTTAGATAAATTAGTGCCTATGAATTTTGTAAATGAGCTCAGTACAACAGACCCATTAAGACATATGGTAGAGATGTCTGTAATGTACGCCGTTCATCCGTAATGGTTTTTATTTTGAATTCTCTTTGTAGAGTGCAGTGTTGGTTCATTTTACTTCATAAAACACTTGTGTAAGTATTGTTCTCTACAAACAAAGAAGCATAATGTAGAAACAAATTATTTGAAAGTAAATTTAAAAGACTGAATATTCCAAGATGCAAAACACACGAGCTTTCTATTAAACAGATGAACAAGACAAGGCAAAAGACCGTTTCCCTTAGCTCTAAAAGACAGAGACCACCTTGAATACAGTTTACGTACTGGCTCTTCATGCCCACCCTGCCTTCTCCCTCTCTCTTAAAGCACACTCAGAAAAACCACACAGCTCTGGTGAAACAAGAAATCTTTAAGTCATCATATTGTTTTGGTAACTTTTTCTAAATCAATGATGAATTATTTTGTTAAGCACAGAAACCAGGAAATGCTGGGGCAGCATTCTACGTTAACTTTTGGAAATATCTTTCTTTTTCTACCTATAAATTTTTTGAAAACTGCCCTGCAGTTTTAACTCAACCTCAAAATGTCAGCCTTAGTGAAATGGTGAAATTGTATGTGTACTTTTATCCCAGCACCAGATTGAAACTTTTAATGACTTTACTACATAAATTTAAAGCTGGTTAGCATAGTGCATAATTAATATTTCTTTATTTTAGTAATTCACTAGAATAAAATAGTAATAATTAACACTGACTAAAATGCTAAGAATGATAATTAAAAGTGGCACTGTGAATTTGTTCCAGGCTTCTTTTGTGCTTTTGAGTACACATTTTGTTTTCAATAGATACGTGAATTTTATAAAATATAATTTTCCGACCCCAGAGAAGGGTTAACTCTCCCTTAAACAAGTACCACTTAAATTTGTTTATCTGATTAGTTGTACCTTGTTTCCTAGTCCTTCATAGTCTTATAATACTTGTTACAAATATACTTGTTCTTCTTCCCAACAAGCTAATACAATCAGTGCATCAGATACTCACAGAGTGAGGAAGCAGGGGGAGCTAAATCAAAACTTGAGTCTTGTGATTTCCACAGCCCTTTCGCCCTTTCCCTTATTTCAGGGCAACTTAAGTACACAGATAATCTTCAGTGTTCCTTCACTGAGTAATTTTGCTTTTTGTTCGAGCAGAATGTAGTGACATGGAGTATACAGACAAAGACATACAGATACACATCATAAAAAGTGTGGTCTCTGAAGATGACCTCAGTTCTGCCACAACTGGCTGAAAACTAGGCATGCTACTTGGCCTCTCAAAGATTCTGTTTTTTAAAATCTGTCAAATAGTATTAATAATAGTAATTTTCATAATGAGAACTAAATGAAATAATGTACGTAACCAGCTAACCTAGCTCACTGCAAGGTGAACAGTATGAATTTGGTAAATGCTATTTATTTGTATTATTAGACATCTCAGTTCACACACACACACACACACACACTACTCTAAATAAAGCCTTCACTTTGGTGTTGAGAAGGCATGAGAGAAGAGAGACATATTTTAGTTTAGTAAGTTGTTCTTGCAAAGGAAGGTTTGAGGAGTGTTTTATCAAGAAAAAGTTGAGCACAGGTCAAGATGGAATAAATACATTTCTGGCTCTTCTGTAGTTAGGTTTTCACACTGGGACTACATCATTTTTTTGAAGGAATTGCAGAAATATCACACACATACACAAGGATCCATGTACATATCCACTTAGATATTTAAATATTCGTTCTAAAACATATTCCAAGTAAAACAGGAATGTTTTTATTTTCTGCTGTTTTGGGGGAGACACACACTCTTCCTAGAGTACAGAGTTCTAAGTGGTTTGCTTATACCTTTGCCTTAGTCAACCACAAAACCTACTCCACCCACCAAGATGATGTAGCAAAACACTTTGCTGGAAATGTATTGTGAATTCACAGGAATTGCAGAGTTCTCCAGGTGGTGTAATTCATGGCTGGTAATGAGAGCAGCTGAAACCATCTGTTTTCATAACTTTCTTCTCTACCTTAATACAAACCTCTTCATTAGCCAATAGGTCTATTTACCCTCACAGATTTGCTTCCTCAAATATTTTGTGGAAAGACTAGAAATAATGACACAAAAACAAATAAACAAACAAACAAGTGGACTTACATACAGAAATTTTTAATGATCTTAAAGCCCCATTACTGACTGTTGATGCTGAGGCACAAAGGCAAAACCAATAGGGGAAAAGTGTAAAGTAGTTGTCAATGTTTTTCACTTCCACATCTTCCTGTTTTCCTGTTTAGTCCTTAGACTGATGCTTTTAAGGGAAGTTCCTTCCCAGGAAAGGACTCCAGACTGTACCCACTGAAATCTCTTCCTTTAGGTGTTTCAGAGAAGCACAAAAACATATTGACATATAAGTGTCCTCCCTCCTGTCACTGTATAATTTTGTGATCCTTTGCTACGAACAGTTTGTCAAAAATATTGGTGTCAAGGAAGTAGAATGAAAATTTTGGGTTTTGGGTTTAGAAAAAGTTAAATTTGAATCCTGGCTCTCTTGCTTACTAATTAACTCTTATCCTCCCTAAAGAAAAGAAAAAAAATATCTCATCCAATTGCAAGTGTGAATCCAGGTCCCTGCTTGGTCCACCCTCGGTGTTAAAGATTCACTTGGGAGTTATGCAACACAGGAGGAGGCCAAGCTGTTACTGTTTTCACCTAATCCACTTTCTTAGAGCTCTGTCTTTAGGAAACAACATGATCTTAGACACAATGGGATCCATTTTTTTTTAATTGACAGATAAAATTGTATATATTTATATTGTACAATATCACATCCTGAAAAATAAATATTTTGAATGGTATAATCAAGCCAACCAACATATGCATTACCTCACTGAGTTGTCATATTTGTAGTGAGAACACTTAAAATCTGCCCTCATTCTCAAAGTCCTCCCTCAGCAATTTTCAAGAATACAGTATATTAACTATAGTCACTGTTTGTACAACAGATTTCTTGAACCTATTCCTCCTGTTTAACTGAAATTTTATATCCTTTGACCAAGATCTTCCCACCCTCTGCACCAACCCCTGTAGCCACCATCCTACTCTGTACATCTATGAGATCTTTTTTTTTACATTCCACATATAAGTGAGATCATTATATACACAATGGAATACCATTCAGCCACAAAAAAATAAGGAAAATCTGTAATTTGCAAAAACACGGATGAAGTTGAAGGGCATTATGTTACATGTGTCAGGTAATACCAACTCTGTCCTTTTCTAGGACAGTAAGCCTTTTGACTCTCCACGGAAATGATTTAAATATATGCAAAAATTATTATTAGTTTACAAATATGACATACAAAACAATTTGTAATGTGTTTTGAAAATTTAGCAAAAAGAAATATAAACAATAATAGAGTACTCCATAGTGTTTATATATTAAACACTGTAATAATTAATGATGGCATGGAAATACAGATCACAAAGAGATCCTTTCAAGACATTTCTGATAAATTATCCAAAACAGCCAAAGAAACTGGTAGGCTGAGAAAAGACTTTCAGTGAGTCATGAATCATCAAACAAGACTTAATGCTAGGATTTTTTTTCCCACTAATTTTGTTGTTGTAGTTAAATTAGAGGCTATTGTGGATTAGAAACTAATCCAAAACTATTGTGGATTTATTTCAATTAATTCTCCATCTCCACTCCTTTTTTTCAATCTTTAGCCTAGGTCTTCATTACAAAAAAAAGACACTTGCAAGTTCAATCTTTGAGATAAATTTAACAAAGCAAGGCAAGATAGAATAGCAGTCTCTGCACATCTGTAATCTAATTTAAAAATGGAATTTTAGGGGCCATCCTAATTGTTCTTCTGATTTTCTACTCTATTCCAATGATTGAAAGACTGTAAACTCACTGCCTATGAAAACTTAAAAGTGTTAGCACACAGAGAACCAGTTAAGTTTGGCTCTCTAAACATCTGGAAGATAACCTCCTATACAGAGTACAGCTTCAAATCATCACAGGCTAGCAAAAGAGACTCTTCTATGACGGAGAGTAAAATCTCACAGGTTAGGAAACTTAAAAGTACCAAAGTGATATTAAAGAATCCATAGAAGAAGCTACAAAATCACCACCACAGGTACTTAAATCCAAACTACAGAAGAGGAGAGGGTTAGATTCCCCATTTGGCCACATAGATGAGCAAAGGTTTTCTGAATTTATATGTGATTTTTTTTTCTTAACCATGCTAAAATCTCCTAGTATATCCTGTTCAAGAAACCATTCAGAATCTGGCATTTTTCCCAGTTACTCAAAATTCTAATGAAAAGAAGCAGTCACACAAACCCAACCCGATAAGCTTAAGATCTTTTGTTGGTTGTCTTCTATAATTGATATTATGTGTACATTGAGAATAAATGGATGCTGTAGCCTCGTGCCAGTAGCTCATTCTAACATGTTTCACATTCTCTTCAAGCATGTGCAACTTTAGAAATTTCCAATCATCTTACTTTTAAATACCTCAGCTTACAATATGAAAGGGCTTAGCGCTGATTTAAATTAAGACATTTTACATAGCTCTGCCTGCAAGCTTTCAAAATACTCAGTCAATTAACATAAGCTACCTTCCAGGGGATTTGCTTTAAGTCAGGTGGAAAGGAATATTATTTCAGAAGCAAAGAAGGAAAAAAGAATATGTAACATACAGCAAACCAAATTTCTGAAAAAACATTAAAACTGCTCAATTTCCCCATATTTTAGGGGGACTGTCTTTTTTCCTCTCTAAAGAGTTCTGCCAAAGATCTATTTTGGCACACAAATGTCCTCCAGGAGGTCTCCCAAGGGATATAACGTCCAAAATGTTGCAGCCCCTTCTATCAGACAGTGGCTCAGAAAGCCTCTCTCCAGCCTCCAAAATATTGCAGGCTCAATTACCCTCTGGGTGCAGTGAACGGGCACAGCCATTAATCATTCCCAGGGCACTAAGAACAATTCTGAGTCTGGCAGCATTAGGGATGTCCAAGAACTGAGCTTGTCTCCAACAGCTGGGCCATGCTGCCACCTGGAGGACAGCAGAACACACAGCTCCTCAGATGCCAGTTACTTCCCTCCAGTCCCAGTGGACCTACAATGTGTGAGCTATGCTGGATGAATATCACCTTCCTCTTGGGTGGTTAACCCTGTTCTCACATCTCAAAAAAAAAAAAAAAAATTTCTGAAACTTTCCTCTTCATTGATAAGTTGCTGTGGAGCACCTGAGGCCAATGGCTGTGGGTGAAGGCAGGTGGCCTGGGGGTCCTTGTTTTCTCTGCTGTCCTTCATCCACACCCTCCCCCATGTTGAATCCCCCTCTGTCGGTGAGCCTTTCCTCTTACTCACCCACCCAGTTAATGGGGGTCTCACATTTCTTTCAACAGGACATCGTGTCCACCCTCAAAGTGCTCAGACTCTGAATGAAGAGGGAGACAAGGAAATAGAAGGCTGTGCTCATTCTGGATGAGTGTTCACACACGGTGAACACCAGATGCACTGGAACCCTGAGAAGAGATACCTAAATTGGTCAGGGTCGGGGTTAAAGGACATTAGGAAAGTCTCCCATGAGAGTGATCCTTTGGAGGCATCATGAAAAGAACAAGAGTGTGGTTTTGACCTCTGGTGAGTCTATGGTGAAATACACAATTATAACCACAAAGCATGCAAACTTTTCTGATTTTCATTTTTTCCCCTGGAAAATTTTTGTATTAATACCTATTTTATAACGTTATCAGGGGAGAGAGAAAATTATCTATGTCAAAGAGCTATGATAGTATAATAGCTCAACACCAGATAATCAATTTTATTCTAATTATCCCAGCTTTGGCAGAGAAAGTTAGACTTATCTGGGCAGAGATAAAGGGCAAGGAATGGATGATGCAGTTCAAGTAAGACATGTGAGAAAGCAATGTGCTCCGGGGCCTTCACGCAGCACATTGTCCCTGGAAACACTTCTGTTTCACCCTTCTCTTCATGTTTCTCTGTGTCCATCTTTTCCTCTTTTTATTCTGCTCTTTGTTTTTTTCTCCACTGTCCCCACTCAACACTCAAAGGAAAGTAAAAATGCCATTTGTTTCTAGAATATTAAACAAGTTTTTAAGTTTCAGCTAATTCATGATAAGAATATTTGTATGGAGGAGAAAGAGGCATCTGGAAATAATTCTTTTATTCATCACATTTCCTTTAGGTAACTTGGTGGAGAACTTGGTAGGCAGGTAATGCTATTCTGTAAGTGCTGACTCTGGTTGCTCCCTATAGAACACACTAGCAAGTTTGAGTGAGCTGTAGTGACACCTCCTGGTCAAAGAGAACATTATTCAACACAAAACTTTCCATGCCTTTATACTTTCATGATAGAAAGCAGTACATGAAAACATCTTCCATATGAAGTATCTTCCTATCTGGAACAAAAAGTTTGTCTGTAAAGATAGATACACTCACATATACACATACTCCAGTTGACTGACTGCCATTTTAAAAACTAGCTGAGTCAAAGAAAGAAAACAGTTTTGTTTTTATATCATGACATCAGGTAACTAGGGTCATTTTCTAGAAAAACCTTTCATTCACATATTTTGGTACAGTGTGTGCAAGGCCCTACTGAACATTCTCTAAAGCTAAGAAGTTAAGAAGTTACTTTATGTAGTATTTTTGACCTGGTTCTTTGTGAAACGTTGATCTGATACTTCCTCTTGAATGCCTGGACTATCAACACCTTGATACTTCCACCTCAATCCAGCCCACTCCCTAGCCTCCACACTGCAGTTTCCATAGGTCGGCTCTGGCCTGAACTATCTTCAAGTCTAGAGTCCCCCAGTCCACTTACCTCCGCCTCTCCCTCTCCAACTCTCTCACTCTTTCAAAATGCACCCATGTTTTGACAAACGTTTTTAAAACATTAGGTACTAGAAGTAAATGATAAGGAATGTTAATAACTTAACCTTCCGTATCTCCTTAGTGACATATATATGACATATATATTTGACCTTGTAAATATTAAGTTAGCTTCTCTCAGAAATACAATTCCATGATCTTAATAGTAAGAATTTCAGCCAGCCAACCAAACCAATCATCCATCGACCCACCCATGCAACCATCCATCCATCCATCCACCTACCCACCCACCCAATATTTATTTGTCTACTATATGCTGTACTCTCTGTTAAGTATTAAGGGAAACAAATGTAATCAGATCTAGTCATGAAATAGAAGGGAAAAGAGTTAACCCAGCAAAAAAAAAGCTCAAATTGGGATAAGGTCTATTAAGGAGACAATAAGGAATAAAGAGTGAATAAAAAGAGTAAGAGGTATTCTGTAGATTAACAGAAGTCAGGGACAGGTTCTTCAAGGAGACAGCAGAGATAGAAACATGAAGGGCCATTTTATGTTATGCTATGAAGAGTCAATAAAAGTGTCGGCCGGGCGCGGTGGCTCAAGCCTGTAATCCCAGCACTTTGGGAGGCCAAGACGGGCGGATCACGAGGTCAGGAGATCGAGACCATCCTGGCTAACACGGTGAAACCCCGTCTCTACTAAAAATACAAAAAACTAGCCGGGCGAGGTGGCCTGCGCCTGTAGTCCCAGCTACTCGGGAGGCTGAGGCAGGAGAATGGCGTACACCCGGGAGGAGGAGCTTGCAGTGAGCTGAGATCCGGCCACTGCACTCTAGTCCGGGCGACAGAGCGAGACTCCGCCTCAAAAAAAAAAAAAAAAAAGTGTCCCAGATAAAGGGAACAGCATGCACAAAGGCCCTGTGACAGAACAAGAACTGTTGTTGTTGTTGTTGTTGTTGTTGTTTTTTCATAGAAATATCAAGGAAGCAGAGTGCTGAGAACTGAAGTTGATGTATGTGACTATAAAGATTCCATTCAAAGTGTAATGAGAAGCCTTTGGATGGTTTTAAGCAGAGAAGAGTATAATCTAATTTCAGCCTTGACAAACGGCTAAAACATAAGATTCAGTATTCCTTATTCTTGAGATTAGAAATATTTCAGATTTTAGATCTTTTTGTGGTGATTCTGGAACATTTGCAGTAGACTTACAAGTTCAGCATCCCTAATCTGAAAATCTGAAATCCAAAATGCTCCAATGAGCATTTCCTGCAAGTGTCATGTGTGTGCTCAAAAAGTTGCAGATTTTGCAGCATTTTGTATTTTGTATTTTTATATTAAGGATACTCATTTGATCCTCATAACAACCTTACAAGATATGTATTAATATCATCAATTTTATTGATTGGAAAGTGGAAGAGAAGTAACCTGCCCCAAGTCTCACAGCTATTAAGGGGTAGCTCTGGGACTTGTACTCAGGCAGCCCATCCATGGGGTCCACGCTTCAAACACCATGCGATATGGCCTCTCAGATCTTTGTTTCTGCAAGGGCAAGCATGAGAGGAAACTGTTGGGAGATAAAGCAATGATTCAGGCCCAAAATGATGGTTTCTTAGACCAGAAGGATAGCAGTGGAGATGGCAAGAATTAAGTGAATTTGTCATGTCTTTTAGCAGTTAATTCTGTAAAACTTGGTGGATTGGAAATGATAAGTAAGAGAAATGCCTGCTGGAAACAGGACAATGGTTTTCTCTATTGTGATTTTTCTGTTGTGTTTATTCAGTAGACATTTTCTGTATGGCCAGAATCTTCCCATCAAGTTGTCTCTTCCAAGACGAGTATATTTTCCATAGATTTGCTACACAGAACAATTTCCATTTCAATATCTGATAGGGCAGCCTTTTAACATGTTCACTTTTCTGGTCATTTCTATGTACAATCATAATTGTAAGACATACTATGTACAGTATTGTTTTATTTTTCTTTTTACACTATATCATTCATTTTTACCTTATCAATAGTTATTCTTTGAAAAAAAATGCTTTTTAATGATGATAAACATGCTTTTTTTCTGTCTTTGGGCAGATGTATTGTCTCTAATTTTACATTATTCTAAGAAATTTCCTTTATATAAATTTTTCACTGAAACTCAGATTATTTCTTAAGGTTAAACAAATAAAAATAGAAGTTCTAGGTCTAAGGAAATAGTCTTTTTCATTGACCAATTGCATTCACTCATTTCTACATTGCATTATACTAAGATATAACTGTTGAAATTCCACCAGGGCTCTGTGAGAAAACTTGCAAGAAGGCAGATTATGTGGGAGCAGGTGCTGGTAGATGGATAGACGTGGCAGTGAGTGTCAACGGAAGTTCCTTTCTGATGTTCTCCACTTTATCAGTGAGTAGGAAGCATGGCCTTCATCTGAGAGTGAGGGTGTAGACAGAGGTACTGAGTGTTTAAGGAGAGAGGAGAAAGTATCATATAGACTCAGGAAGCACAGTAAGATCACCTGATAACCTTAAGAACATACTTAAGATTAATGAGTATGAAATGACACCATGGTTGTGTATTTCGCTTAGATACGTTCAGCTTCATGGATGTAGGCCAAGTATAACAATGTTGGATTCAGGATTACACTTTCAAATCTTCATCTCTGGTCCAGAGTGCTATGATGACCTTAGTCTGATGTATAGTACTTCCTGCTGGACTTTCTTGATTCTCCATCTGTGCCTCACTTTCCTGTCTTCTCTCCAGCAACTCTATAACAGAGACTACTATCTACTGCTTCTTCGCCTGCAAAATTTATACCTGACTTTTAGTTTCAATTCTCCTATTAAGCTTTTCTATACCATCTCCTAAATTGAGACATACCCCCTTCATTATAGCTCCCCCAACATCCTGTAATATGTATGATTTCATCTATACATTTATTTGATACCTTTAATTTTTCATTGTATTCTAAATACCTTCAGAGCAGGGACCTTTTTATTTCTTTTTAATACTCATTTCTTATTTCCATACCTGGGACATGGTAAGTCCTCATTCAATGTGTATTAATGAAATTAAGTGGGGTTTCCTAATCAAAAGATAAATTTCCTTAGAAACCTTTATCAGCAAGAAATCAAGTTGCCTTGATCATACCCACACCAAGGCCTCATTACTAGTGAAGCCACCTTTCCATAAAAGGTAACAGGCCTAAGAACAAATTATTCAAAAGTGACAAAAAATAACACAAGTATTCACTTCCATGTGTTGTGTGTATCCAATGTTTAGTTTTTCTCCTCAGCTTTAAGATGATAGTAATACTTATTATAAATATCGTATTTGTATATATTTTTTAGATTGTCTAAATATTTTCATGATTTCAATATAAACTATAAAACACACCACAAACACAAGCTCTTACAAAAAGAATATCAAGTATATACATACATATATGTGTGTGTGTATATATACACACACACATATATATGTTTTGAGACAGTGTATCACTCTGTTGCCCAGGCTAGAGTGCAGTGGCACAATCATGGCTCTCTGCAGCCTCAAGCTCCCAGGCTCAAGAGTTCCTCCCACATCAGCCTCTCAAGTTGCGGGGAGTACAGGCGTGCATGACGACACCCGGCTATTATTATTATTATTGTTATTTATAGAGACAGGGTCTCCGTATGTTGCCAGAGCTGGTTTGGAACTCCTGGGCTCAGAGTCCTCCCATCTCAGCCTCCCAAAGTTCTGCGATGACAGGCGTGAGTCACCTCACCCGACCAAGGATGTCAAATTTCAACCCAGCTATGGAGATTCCTTCAAAAAGAGAGTTTCTTTTTAACAAATCTTTAAGAAAAGATAGATATTTGACCAATTTGGTAGGCTAACTTGTACATCCCAGGATAGATATAGTATGAAGAAAATATCTGAAAGGTTAATACGTTATAAAGTTATTTAATAAGTTAGATCTTTGTAAGCAGGAATTTACAGCTAATGTATCTTTGACTGCCTCATGAGGTCATGCATAAAACACATAATAAATGAAAATGTACAGAATAAATGGACTTACTTCTTCCTTTTTTGTTTGGTCATTCTACCTTTAGGGAGACACAAACATGGAATAAAGAAAGGCCAAACTTGGAGCTACTAATCTAGTATGGGAATTACAGATACATTATAATTCTCTCACTGCATTCTTCATATACAAATTGTAATGGAAAGTAAAGATAAAAGAAGCCTCAATTGCCATTAGAGAATAAAATAGGATTTCCACTTAGATCCTTAGAAGCAGCTATTCTTAAAAATTAATTCACTTGGTAAATTTGCAAGTTTCCTCCTCACTTTTCCTGTGTGAACATTTATCTTACGTGCTTTGGATGGAAATGGATGTTACCAAATCTTGGAGTTCAAACTCACAGCCTCAAGAGTTATTCATACCTGAACAACCTACTGAGGGATATTAACTGGTCTCCAAATCTCTTAGGGGTCCTTTGAAGACAAATTATCTGCCCAAATGTCATCAATTAGATATTTAGCACCTTAGCTAGCTTATTTCTGAGAGCCTTTGGAGATCAAAAGGGGCGTGAAAAAGTGAAGAGAATCAAAGCTCACACACCAATTTGAATTGAGCTGTACAATGCGAATTTACTCCAGCACTTTGTTGCAATGTAATCTATAAATAATCCTCTGAGGTTCACTTGCCAATTAGAAATCATCACATGGCATACATCATAGATGTCAGTAGTTAATTTGCATGTCAGTAATACATTAATTTGATGAAAATTTTAAAGCTTTATGCACTATTTATATCATAATTGGAAGCACATTTAGTGTACTAATACACTGATTTTTATTGTATCCAATGTGCTTTTTAAAAGGCCAACTTTAAATGATCATTATTTATCATTGTCTGTTTGATAGTTCGTTTCAGTTCAAGACAACACATCTGCATTTTAGAATTTAAGCTATTTTAACATTAACTGTAATCAAGATAGCTGAAAAAAAAAGTCATGTCTAAGTGGGTGACAGAGAAAATGATCGAGAGGTAGCTGGTTAAATTTAGAAGTTTAATTCAGAGTTTTTGGCCTTAGCCTAAACATGCCACTTTGGGTCAATAATTTAGTGATAATTTAGTTTTGTGGTTTTTGTTACGTTTTATTTTTTCTCTCAAGTTTTTTCTTTATTTTACTTTATTTTTTTTCTCCCTGAGTTTTTCTACAGTCAAAAAGAACAGTTTTGTGGGTGGTCCCTTCTGAGTGCTGAAAATGGTTGCTGATTCAAGTACAAAGAGAAACAACCTGTGGGCACTTAAACGTAACTACTGTATTTAAGTGCGGTACTTAGAGCAAATACTGTATTTACACAGACAGAAATTTCAAAAGTTGCCAGCCTGGTGGGATTAGCTTGCCATGGGAATTGTCACACCTGTCAATCAGGTCTGCCAGGGTAGCAAGGGGAAAGCCAATGATAGACAGAGGAATCAAGAAAGAGAAGGGAGGAAAAGAGAAAGGGAAAGGGAAAGAGAAGTGCACGGGAGTTTCCACTACCAAGGAATCCCAATAACTTTTTCCACATTTATTTTCCACCCTGATATCCTCAGACTACTTAAGTTTTAGTGTGCCCAGAAAATTAACAGATTTGGTTACCTGGCTTTTCTGACTGGTGCTATAATAGTGTCTTTCTAGAAACTGACATGTCATTAAAGTCAGGCTTGGGCTTTCATTTTGGTGCAACAGATGTGTGCACACGTTGACTTACTTTGAGCTAATTACTTAGGAGTTTATGGCTTCTCCACCCAGCCAGAATACAAGTATCTTTAGATAGAAATCATGCCTCCTTTGTCTCATGTCACCTCAGCATTTGCAATAGTAGACCTTAATAACTACTTGCAGACTTGATTGTACTTCTAAATGCTTATTCATATCAACTTTGATGATCTGCCTCCTTCCACAATTGAAAAACAAAAACAAAATAAGACATTATGACAGAGAAATTGTATACATAAGTAGAATAAAGTAAGGTCATTTGGAAAGATAACACATATATTCATTCTGAGGAGTCTCATATGACTAATAAATTAAATCTCCCATGGGCTCTGAGTTTTCTTGTGCCTAAAGCAAAGAGAAAATGTGATCAGTTAAGACATCTACATTACCCCTGAGATTAAAAATACTAATTTATCGTCAAAAACGCTAAGTATCAGGAGTACACACAATCATTAATTGTCTTATATCTCATTTCACAAATGTTTCATTTTTATTACCCATTTATGTTAGTCTTCGTGTTACAGGAAATTTAAATGAATATTGGTTATTAAAATAAAAATCTAATTCAAAACATTTTATTCACAATAGCTTGTGAAAGAAGACTAAATTTAGTATTTAAATGGGCTTATTTGAATCACTTAATCAATGTGTTTCTAGTTGCATTTAGTTATGAAAATTGAATCAAACATCATCTTTCTTAGTAAACATTTAATAAAAGCTAAACTCATAGAAGAAACTAAGCTTTTAAAATAAAATGCTCCCAAAATAAACACTGACAATTTCCATTTTTACATAAATAGATCAGCACCCCCCAAAAATACAATGTAAGAAAGCAGTGGGTAGTTTTTAATACTTATTATAAAGACAGTGAGTGGAATTTAAGCCACCATTCAAATGTAACAAAGCAAAGGCACCATGAAACTCTCTTACTTTGCCTTATGCTATATGAAGTTAGTGCCTAATCTACCCAAATGTATATTATGCATTACACAGCTCAGACTTTTAAAGGTCAACGACAAATTCCTCACTGAATTTTATTAAATGGAACTTGCTCTTCTTTTCCTGTCTTAAGTTCTGACTCCAGGTTTAATAAATGTTGTTCCCCTTCTCTCTTCACCCCTCCCCCCACTAATTCCCACATTTCGACAGTAAGTTCTCTAAGCAGACAATGCTAAAGATATTTGCACATAAATTTATGACATAGGAGAAAAATAACAAAAGAGTCAGACCCAACATAGTATTAATTTAAGAGGCAATTAATTTTGAAGAAGAAAAGGGTATCAACATAAACTCAGCAAGGGCATGAACGATAGTGTATAGTACAAATAAATCTCTATTTGGGGGTCCTGAGAAATTTCAGCAAGTGGTTGTTGAGTAATGAATGTTTGTAATTCATTAGCTACCATTTTAAAATGCAAAGCACACCATGACATCAATGATGTTCTTTTTAATCTCAACAAACAGGCTATTACAATTAAAGCACTTGCAAAAAGACAGTACATTTAAATATAAGTTTTGATGAGATTTCAATGTTTTAATAACAATAATTTAATAACACTTCATAATTCTATAGAAAGACATAAAAATGTTGAGATTGGTTCAAAAATACATGTGTTTGTAAACACCAACCTTTTATGAATATTAAGCAGCTAGCTTTCCTATTTTGAAAATTCTTTTTTTCTCAGATCCCTTAATAAGATTTTAGTGTATCTTTAAGAAGATAATCGTTGTTTACTTAAAAATATATATTTTCCAAACACAGAAAATAATAACATTTACAAGTGCTTCATTTTCTATGCCCCCTTTCCATCTTCCTTCAGTTCCTAGACAACAAAACAATGGTTCATTCTTCATGTGGAAGAGTAAACTCTATAAACTCGAATGGCCAAGGGGCCTACAGCAGTGAAATTATGGCTTCACAAGGACTTTTTTTTTTCTTTATGGACAAGTTTAGAAGGACCTTTTTCAACATATTTTAAAGTCATGCATATTTCAATGATATAATTATCTTGGCAACACTAAATACTGCTGACTGATAAATGAGACCAAAATAATTAAGTTCTGTTCTTTGCACAATCAAGATTTAGTGCAGTAATCAATCTGGCTAAGAATTTGGAGTCTGGAGACTTCAGAAGATGAACAAGCTACTAGCTAAAATTGGTCATGTGGGAAGACGGTTAAATGAGTATACAGTTTATATATAGCTGTGAATACTTTTCATGTCTTAATCTTCATTAGAACCTGGTTGATTCATTGCTCATGTGGTCCTGTACTAAGTCGGACACGGTATACAAGGAGACAAAAGAACAATTGGAAAGAAAATCCAACACATTCAGTGGGCACTACTGGCATTGAAAATGTAAAATAATAGAGGCTGAAAATATAATAGTTTTTAAGCAAACAAACAACAAAAAAAAAACAAAACAAGAGGTACAAATGCTGCTATGAAAGCATTAAGGTTATAAACATCATGATGAGAGTATACAAGAAATATACTTTTCCACATATATATTTGTTGAACCGTGAGTATGGTCTGGATGCCTACCCAGTTCCCATTTTTATTTTCTTCTACCTAACTCTCTTCTCTCCTTAGAATAAATCATACAGCTTTCCATACCCTAAACAACACTCCCACTGCATGGTTTTTCCCTGTGGAATCAGGCTGCCGGCATAGAGAGGTGTTCATGTTAAGTACTTCTCCTGAGGGCTGTAACTCCAGGCTTCATCAGACTGATACACTTAGCAGGTCCATCAGGGATGTCAAAGTGAAATATAAGCAGGGCAGTTGGGTGCGTTAGTAACTACTGGGATTTACAACCAGCTACAAATACTATATATATATATATATGCACATATATATACATACGCACATACATATATACACATGTATACAAATATTGTGTATTTGTAGACAATATTGTAAACTGCTCAGAAAAAGAAAGCATTTTTTCCCAGCAAAATGCATCCTGTTTTGTAGTGGGCTAAGGAATAGGCACCATGAACAGGTGATACCACTGTAATTTAAAGAATGGAAGAAAGTCAAATAAGAGTATCTACCATCCAACGAAAGGAAAACTGTATGCAGAGGTATTTGGGATCTCCCACTGAGGATAACCGGCTCCCCCTGATTCTGGGTACACGTATGCCTCGGTGAATGTTAGCATGCAGCCAGGGTGGGGGAGCAATGGACGTCTACAGCAGTGCTTGGCCATTTGTAGAGTGGAAATTGCACTTTGCTTTCAAAAATGGATTCTCCTCCCAGAACCATGCAATTCGACTAGCTGAAGGCACAAATGGAATAAATGCACATTCTAAAAAAAGGAGGGAGGGGGCGAAAAAATAAACCCCACCCAGGAATCTTTAAGGGAAACAGGTGATAGCAAGAGAAAGCGGACAGCTGTCAATAACACTTAAAACTCCATCTTCGTTACTCTGAAAACAATTTAAATAGGGGAAATACCGTGCCTTGCTTCTGAGGGTTTAATTTACTAGGCTGTCTCTGTGAATTAGAGTCAGATCTAAGTTTCGCACTCAGGAGCGGTTTTCTCTGTCGACTACGATTGCTCTTCCGAGCTCGAAGTCGGTTTCTAAAACGGGCAAGCCTTTTCCCTCCCGGCAGCCTTGACCCCCACTCCTCCAAGTCGTCACTTTTATTTACAGCCCGGTGAGCGATATCTGTGTCGCTCAGCCTGGCCCCAAGAACAGTCACCGCGAACAATGAGCCAGACAAGGGACCCACCCAGCGAACGCCTGCTCGCCGGCCGCGCGCAAGCCCGCTAGCGCGGGACGCTCCAGGCTTCGGGGCTCTCGGTGCCCCCACCCCTTCCCTTCTAAACCCCAAGGAAAGCAAGAAGGTAGGTCGTTCCCTACACCCAGGCACTCGTGCTCACCCAGCCAGCCCTCCTCCCAGCACCCACCAATTAGGTGCCGTATCTAAAAAGAAAATCAAAAAAGCGGGGCGGTGTGGCGGTTCAGCTGGCTGCCCACCCGGCTCCAACTCGCCCAGCTTGCGGGTTTGGCGCTCACTTGCGCCCGAGTCCGCGGCATTTTGAAATCCCGGAGGATTTGGGGTGGGGGCAAGAGGTGGGGCCAGGAGCCATAAAGTGGCTTCCGCTCCCTCCCCTCGGCCTGGCACAGCTCTGGGATCGGGCAAGACACAAAAGACGGGTCGTATCAGTGCCAACAACTCTGCCGCCGCCTCGGGCCATGCTGCGCACAGGAACCGGGCGGCGGGCCTCGGGGTCGGGTCCCAGCGCCGGCCGGGGCGCGCCCGGGGACTGAAGCATCCTGGACGCCGCCGGAGCTCCCCGGTGCGCTTTTCGCGCAGAACCCTAGTCAGCAGCTCCTCGCTTCGCAGATAAAGAGGTAGAGGCGACGGAGGAGAAATGGAGAGAAAAGGCAAGACTTACTTGGGGGCCGAAGGCTCAGCCGGACTCCCGCTTCGGACTCGGCAGGTGTCTGGCACGGCGGGCCCAGGCGGAAGGCGCTGGCGCAGCTCAGAGCGGGGACTACACTTATCGAGGACTGGAAACTCCCCTTGCCGCCCGGCCCCCGCGCTGCGCTCCTTGCTGTCACCGCTCCGAGCGACGCAGGCACGCTCCCCGCTGCCTCCTAGTCCTGGTGGGTCTCTCTGCTCTCCTCGCCGGGTTCGCCCGCTCGCTCACAGACCACACCCTGTCACCTCAGCAGCCCTCCACTCCTTCCTCTTTGACACTTCCACCGGTTACTCCGCCGTCTGCGTCCTCCCACCCCCACTCAGCCCACGTGCTCCTGCCGCTCCCTCGGCTCTAACTTCCCCTGCCGGGAGCCCCCACCTCCGCTCTGAAAACCCTTTGGTCTCTGAGCAGGGGAAAGGTCCTGGGGTCTTCGCTCACATCTCCCCAGGCCCTTCGGTGCGCAGGACCTTGCTTTGATTTTGTCGTTGCGATGGTTTAGATATATTGTGTACTACGTATTAAGATGTATTTTTTTTAATGAGCTACATATCACTTTTAATATTACAGAAATGTATTCCCAGGTGTTAATCATCTAACCGCTGTTAATTGGCCTCAGGAGTTAAGACTGTCAGCCCAGCTTTCTCCATATGCAAAAAGGTCCACAAAGTTCCAGAACACCCTCTTTAGCCCAGTCCAAGCCAAACGTGCCATTTTCTGATGAGCCCCCTTCTTCGCTGTTGTTGTTATGGACATATTTTTATATTTACTTTTCCCTGTTTCTGCAGACAATGAGAAGTTCCTTTCTAAGGGCTTCCCTCAGCATTCCGTTCATAGTTTCATGACAATACCTATCTCTCATGTGGCTTTTCCTCTTTGGATTACTTTCTCTGCTACTGGTCCTTCAGTTTCTCTAGGCAGAACTTTTGGTCTGTAAGTTTCTCCAGGCAGAAATATTTCATACTCATATTCATAACTTTTTCAAGAGCTCCTAGTGTGGTCCTCGGCATACAATACGTATTCAAACAATGTTCAAGGAGTGAATGTCCCTTAAATATGAGGCCAGCTTTGGTGGTTTTATGTGGTATTTAAAGGAAGGAAGACTTCAATTTGTGTGCTTGGCCTGTATCCCACATAATTGGTCCTGTGGAAAACAGCATTTTGGAATTAGCTGGATGATTGCTCATACATTCCTTTAATCCTTGAAACAAGTCTTCCTTGTAAATATTACCCACTTTTTCTAAGATGATACTCAGGTTAGTAACTTGGTGGTCACTAAATGTGAAGACCCCTAAGCCCTACAGATCTCATGGTTCTTCACACCAGCCCAAGCTGCATCAGGCTGGCGTTAATGCAATACTTGACTGCCCAACTACCTAGCCACATGCAAAACCTACCTACCAGTACCATAGAGAGCTTACCCAACTATCTTTCTTCCAAAAATAACACTTATTTTTCCCTCCCTCTTTCTCTTTTCTTGCTTGACTCCCTTAAGTCAGAGTTCTAAAAAACAAAAACAAACCTCTCAAAGCTCAGATCTCTTGTTAAACTTATTGTCTTAACTCCTAAACTTAAAATTACTTGTATGCACATATCTTGCCTTGGCTATCCCTGTGTCTCACACAGGGCTTCATATCTCTTTGGTTTCTCCATTCAAATAAATAGTAGTTAACATTTGTTAAGTTAGATAGACCAAAGATCAGCTAACAGCCAGCCATTAGTCCAAGCATTAACACATAATAGCTCATTTAATCCTCAACATCCTTATGAGATAGAGCCTATTCTATAGATGCAGAACAGAGACATAGAGGTATATCACATAGCCAGTAATTAGTGGAGCAGAAATTTGATCCCTGGCAATCTGCTTCAGAGGCTGCTCTCTCGACCACCATGCTTTAAATGGCCTACCATAATACCTGGCACCTGATACATGTTAATGAGCATTTTAAAAATGATGAATATTTGCCCATCCACACTTAGCATCATAGCAGGAAAAAGAGACAGTAATGAAATGGGTAGAACTTCAGGTTATTGAGAACATATAATTAACCCCAGTACCACAAGAACTGCTTTCTGTGGTGGGACTATGGACCCTGCCTGTGGCCTATATTTGAAACATAAGAGGGACATGGTCCATGCTCATGACATCAGGTGTGCATGTCAGATCACTAAGCCTTCACGTTTGGATTCTAGGACCCTCCTTCACAATCACTGAAAGGATCTCCAGCTAAACTGATTCCTGGCCAAGTCCACCAACAAGCCAGTTTGTGTTCTTCAGGGACCCAGCAGTGAGCAATGTCAGTTCCTGTTGCAGGTTGAATAATGGCCCCCACAGATGTCCATGTTCTAATCCCCTAGAAACTCTGGTACTTTATATGGAAGAAAATGGATTTTGCAGATAGTAATGAAATTAAGAATCCTGAGAAGGGGAGATTATCCTGGATTATCAGGGTGGGCCTTAAGTGCAGTCGTAGGTGCTTTTAAGTAGGAGGCAGAAGGAAATTTGAGACACAGAAGAGGAAAAGGGAATGTGACCACAGAGACAAAGATTGGAGTGATGCAGTCACAAGCCAATGAATGGCAGCAGCCACCAGAAGCTGGAAGACGCAAGAAAGGAATTCTCTCCAAGAGCATCTCAAGGAAGCACAGTCCTGCTTGCATATTGATTTCTGTCCAGTGAAAGTGATTTTGGACTTCTGGCCTCCAGAACTGTACAGAAATAAGTGTATATTGTTTTAAATCACCAAGCTTGTGGTAATTTGTTACAACAGCCAAAGGAAATGAAAATACAGTTCCTAAATCTGGAAGATGACTTTCAATACCTGGGGATGAAATAAAAAGATATTTCAAGCAGTTGGTCACTTTTCTCTTCTGTGGCCAATGAAGCCAATCATTTGTGGGGAGGGAAGGAGGAGGAGAGAGGAACATTTAGCTCTCAGCATATTATATAAAAGCCTTCCAATCTAGACTTTGCCATTATATCCAATAATAAATACATACAATAACTGGGATACACTTACATGATTTAAAGTAGACTTGAAAATTTAAATTTGTTGCTCACTACCCAACCATGTTGCCTAAAGTACATGATAGTTTACAGCCTTTTAAATTTACTAATATTTTATTTAGGATTTTAGCATCATCGTATAATAGTGCCAGAACTACCTGATGCTAGTAAGAAGGAGGCATTACTAATCAACAAACATAAAGTTTCAGTTAAGTGAGATGGGCAAGCACCAGAGATCTGCTGTACAGCTTCGTACCTATAGGCAACAATAATGTATTATACACTTAAAAATTTAAGAAGGTATGATCTCTTTTAAGTATTCTTACCACAGTAAAATAAAATATAAAAAAATCATTATCTGGTTTAATTTTAAATATGTATGCCATAATTATCTAGTGAACATTTGCATTATTCATTATAGTTAAAAGTGTCCATTTGTAAAATGAAAAAAATATATAAATTTTTCCAGAGTGTAATTCAGGCTCTCTTGACCTCTGAGATGTTCTAGTATGTTAAATTAAGAACCTCGATAAAGGTATTATATTTCTTTTTAACTCGGACCACCAGATAAAACATAGGACATCTAGTTAAATACAAATTACACATAAACAGCTAATAATGTTTTAGAATGAGTCCATGTGCCTTGCAATATTCAGACAATAAATTGCCTCTATTTTGCAACCTGTTATTAACCATGCAATCACTGGGATTTGGGAACATACCTATGCTAAGGAGTTATTCATTATTTATCTGAAGTTTAAGTAAGCACTTTGTATTTTTATTTGATGTACTGACAACCCTCTTTTTGATTTTCCAAATGCTCATGCATTTCGCATTTTATCCCTTCTCCCCAAGCCTTCAGTGGGACTAATGTATGTTCACTTCAAGCAGGGCTGAAACGAGATTTAACCCCTCACTACTGGCCAAGGGCTGGTGGTGCCTTGCTTACATAGCAGACAAGAGGGTATGATGTGACTTCTCCAAAATGTAGTCACAGAGTCTAAGCCTATTCTGCCCGTGAGGGATTTTCCATTAGGTTATACCAAATGTTCAGCATGCCACTATTTAACATACAAACAGTAGATCCGATTAGGATGGAAACGTACTTTTCCTTTTGAACTACTTTAACCCCATTCATGGTTCTTTGGATTTAGTACAATAGTTCTGGCCAGCAGTGAGTAAATATTTCTGTCCCTTTGTACCCTTTCCCCCATAACTGTTGGCAGCAAGATGTATAGTAAGTGTACAAAAGGGCAAAGGCAGAGATAATAATAATGTATGTGGCCTGTATTGGAAATATGAGAGGGACAAAGTCAAGTAAATCACTACGTTATTTGAGACTTAGTTTCCTCTTCTGTAGAAATAGACCATAAACCTTGTAAAATGTTCAGCAAAGGGTACTCAGTCACTATATGGCAACTATTTGGGGGGCCTTACCTGCTATGATTCCATGCAGTGCTTTATCCCCCAGGCATGCCTACTATGAGGATTTACACATAAGTGCTCAAAACATATGAATGTTAAATGAATGAATGAATGGATATAAGGTAATTTATATGAAAGTGCTATAAAATTCACAAAGTATAGTAGAATTTTAAGAGGTAGTACTAATAGTAATAATTAATAAGTAATAATGGGCGACACCACTGACTCTTTGATTCTGGCTCGGCTTTGGAGAACTGCTCTGCAAGAAGTGTTTGATTCTTTGTGTTTTTTATCCAAAAATTCAATATAGAGAGATACTGTCTACAGAATAGCAACATCTATTGATCAGTGGAAAATGTTTCATTCTTCCTGTTTTGCTCAGTAAAAATTCCCATTCATCCTTCAAATACTTTTTACTATATCTCTTTCACGATACCTATGTCAATTAAATTAGTCTTGGCCACATTTAGTAGAGACCCCCACTCTTCCTGGCACAAGTGGCTCTTCTTTGTCTCCTATATCAGCAGTGCAGAGTTCAGCTGGCCACAGCTAATGTGGTGTCACCACAGTCATTAATGCAAGGTGATAACAAGCTTCAACACCCTGCACTGGTTTTAACCCATGATGGCTGTTGCGACTCCAGGAATCACGACTTTAGGAACTGGAAATAGAAGGTAATGGATAAAAAGTGAGCTTCTCCAGCTGAATCAGTCTCCTTTAAAGACCCTCGTTCTATTCAATGAATCTCATCTACTCTATATGCAAGGAGAGGCTAGGAATTGTCTTTTAGCAGGATACATTGCTGAATGAATACAATTGGGGTCTATTACTAAGGAGAACAATTAGAAAGGATATTAGCCCAAATGACCAGTGATGTTTGCCATAGACGTCTTCACTTTTCCTTTCATCTTCATCTTCTGAGTCCTGGTTTGTTATCCATTGGCAACTCCTTGAAGGTTCTGTAACCTGCATAATTTTCTCCTCTTTTCCTTTGCATATGTTTAGCTATTTCACAAATCCACTACCTACTCTCTATGTTGACATTCCATCTTTCTCATGTTTGGCTTACTTAATCATCTTGTAGCTCTTCACATATTTTATTTTTATTCAGTTCTAAACTGCTTATACTATGTACTGTTTTCTCTAAATCTATCCAAATCTTGCTCTTTGACCCTACAGTGATTGACTTTATACATTTTCCCACATTTAATCCAGAGGCTTTCAGGGTCTTCGATCCTTTGTGATCTGAGAAAGATTAGCTTGTGATATGTCTGGCATTTGCTTCAAAATAATCTAGTGCTGGAGAGAGAGAAAAGTCAGTGGTGTACAAATGAAACAATATTAATTATGTGTTGAAATTTTTGAAACTGGGTGATGGATAGGTGGGGCTTCATTATATCATTAATTCTGATCGTGTGTGTGCTTTACATTTTAAACAATAAAAAGCAAAGAAAGACATGATTGGCTTGAATCTTTGTTTTGCAATCTGCTGAAGTATAAAGTCCTCCCCAAAATTTTTCAGAAAACTCTGAGAGGATTACCTTGTCTTTGTCACTTCTACTTCTGGGATCTTTCACATGAATACCACTCTTCCAGACATTTTTCCATACATGACTTTCAGCTATTTAGCAAATTATACACACACACACACACACACACACACACACACACAATCCTTTCACACAAAGTCATTTGAATAAGGTAGTCTTTATTAAGACCTATTGGCCATATTTAGTGCTCACATCACATGTTACCTAGCAATATAGAACACTTCTTCATTCTTTCAGCTATGTGTGGCCTTTTGATTTAATTCTCTCCATGAGATGTAAGCAGAAGTTTGGTACAGTCTTTTTCTCCCTCTACACCTTTTCTTTGATTCCTGCTGATTGGAATACAGACCTGAATTCCAGAGCCTGACCAGCCATCGCAGACCATGAAGCAATACCATTTGATGGTAGAGCGTCAACATAGAAGGAACTTGGGTACCAGAAAATCACAGGAAGACCTTAGCAGCCCCAGACTGTCTTACTTTGGTTTTCCTTAAAAACCACAAGGAAAATAAACATATATCATTTAAGCCACTGACATTATGTTGTTGTTTTTTTCTATTACATGCTGCCAAACTTAATCCAACTTGATATACTTACTAAGGATTTTTTTGTTTTTCCTAAACAAATGCAATTCCGAAGCCAGGAGAATTTCTACTGCCAGATATTAATAATTTATTTTTCTCCTTAACCTCATTTCACCTCCTTCCTGTATCCATTCTCAGATCCAGTCATAGACCTCTCTTTTCTCCTTGATTTGCTATCATCCAAACCAGTATAATAAAAATCTATTGCAGAATTAAAATCTAAGTGGCTTAAATATTTCATTAAAACGATATGTTGACTGCTTCAGTTATCAGTTGTAGCTAAAAATCACTCCAAAACTTAGTAGCTGAAAACAACAATGATTTATTTTTTCTCACAATTCCATGGGTTTGCTAGGAGCAGCTCAGCAGGTCTTCTGTTTCCCATAGTGTAGCTGAGATCACTCTGGTAACTACATTCAGCTGGGAGATCTATTGTGGCTGGAATGTCCAAGATGTCCAAGATGGTCTCATTGTGTAGACCTCCCTCTATCTGGCCTCTCATTATCCTGTTGTCCAGCCTGAGCTTCTGTGCAACATGGTGGCTCGCTTCCAAAAGAAATAAGCTGTAATGTGCAAACCCTTATTAAATATCTCAATGCATTGTGCTGGCTAACTTTCAATTAGCGAAAGTAAGAAGCGTGGCCAAGCCCAGTGTTAATATAGGAAATAAATTCACAAGACTGTGACTATCAATAAGTGTGGCTCACTTGGGCATATCATTGTCTTAATCACTGACTTGCTAAGTCAAAAATACAGCACATGATTTATGATGGCTGAATTTTTATTTCTCCCTGCCACCCCAAAGTAACAATGTTGAAGCTCTAACTCCCAGAGTGATGGTATTTAGAGGTGGAGCCTTTGGAAGATAATTAGGTTTAGATGAGGTCATCAGAGGGTGGTGCCCTCATGATGGGTTTAGTGCTATTATAAGAGGAAAAGACAAGAGAGTTATTTTTTCTCTCTCTTTCCATTTGCATCCACTGAGGAAAGGCCATGTGAGCACACAGCAATATGGTGTCTGTCTGCAAGCCAGGAAGAGGGCCGTCTTCTGAAGCCTAATTTGCCAGTACCTTGATCTTGGACTTCCCAGCTTCCAGAACCATGAGAAATAAATATCTGTTGTTTAAGCCACCCAGTCTATGGTATTCTATTATAGCAGCCTGAGCAGATTAAGGCACTATCTGAACTGCATTTTTGCTCCATCTCCTCCTGATGTTCCCCAGCAGTCAATGCATAAAGAAGCAATTTTATTTAGCTGGGGAGTATTCTTTCAAATAGAGAATGTTATTTAAAGATGGAATCTCATTTTTTTTTTTTCACATTTTTGTCATATTCACTTTTCTATTTCAGGTTTCGTTTTTGTCACTAGCTAGCATATTCCCGTAGTTGAGTTAAAAGCAGATAGTGGTCTAAAAGAAGAAAAATATTCATCAATTTTATTACAGATAAAACAGAGTTTCTCTGAGGTCAACCTGCCCACTTCCTGTTACTCACAGAAATAGAAAATGGCTGATATAGAATAATAATATTAGGTGTAATATTTATTGATGTAGACACCTTGGTGCATGCTTTACAAGGATTATCTAATTTAATCCTCATGTGAATGAAAAGGTGTTTTTATTATCCTAATGTTATAAATAGGGAAACTGAGGCACAAGAAGGTTTAGCAATTTACCCAGAGTCGTGGATTTAGTAAGTGGTATTTTGAATCAGTATTTGAAACTAGTTCTAACTTGTTAGTTAGAACTAGTATTTGAAAGAGTTAGGAAGCCTTCACACTGGGAGAATGAGATTATGGCTGGGGCTGCATAGTTTGGAACCTGATTATTCTCTATTTTACATATTTAAGCTTTGCCTCTTCAATTATTTCCAATTAGAAAAAAGTTAAAGCAACATTTTCTGCAGATTTCTTACATATAACCATGAGTGTGATTTGAAATTTATAAAACACTCTAAATGTTCAATATGTAAGAACTGCCCTACCTTTGTGTTACTCCACAGTACAAGGAAGTGTCCTTGTGGTGTACAATGGTTGCACATGTTGTGACTGGACGCTTTGTCCACTGAAGCTAGGCTGGAACAGGACTGTCCCTGGAGGGTGGTAGGAAAGAGGCTGTGTCCACCTCAAGTCAGTTAAATCTTCAGATATGACTCTGCCTCCCTGAAAGTTGAAATCCATTCTTCTTGCAATGAATGCAGGAGATGTATAAAAATACTCTGGTTGCTAGTTGAGTTTGTGTGGAATCATCACCTCATTTCAGCACCACTAGAGAAGCCTGGAGGGTACACATGAGGCATCTTTAGCATTTATAATGACATCTATTTCAGTTTATATCACCATGCTAAGGATGCAATAGACTCAAATCAATTGTTTTAGGTAGTTAATGGAGCCCAAAATGCATTGTAATATAATTTATTTTGCAGCAATATCACAAAATAGTTCACAGGTAATTATGTTTGATGTGGAAAAACACAAACTCCGAATGTGAAAATTTGTTCTGTAGGCTGCATTTAGAAAAGTGGTGGGCAGGGCTCAGATAGTTTATAAAGACTAGGGAAACCAAAATTTCATAAATAAGATCTATTGTTTTATTAAATGAGCCCTGAGGAACATTTTTAAAGAGTTCAAAAGTGAGAGGGGATTCCTGTAGTTAATTAGATTCCTGCTGTCTTTGGCCTAAAACTTAACTAAATATACTTAATTAGATCACATATATGAATTACATTAACATATTTAATATGTATTTAACTCTTGTATAAAATTTTGGTTACCTATGCAAAGCGACGTGCACTAAATTATATGCCCTTCCCCTTCTCTGTCATCTCCTACTGGTATTCTTTCTTATGCTCCCTGCCCAAGCCACAGTAGCATCCTTGCTGTCACTCAAATACATGAGGACCACTCCTGATTTAAGAGATTTTCTGGCCAGGTGCGATGGCTCACGCCTGTAATCCCAGCACTTTGGGAGGCTGAGGTGGGCGGATCACAAGGTCAGGAGATCGAGACCATACTGGCCAACATGGTGAAACCCCATCTCTGCTAAAATACAAAAAATTAGGTGGACATGGTGGCGAGCACCTGTAGTCCCAGCTACTAGGGAGGCTAAGGCAGGGGAATCACTTGAACCCAGGAGGCAGAGGTTGCAGTGAGCCAAGATTACGCCACTGCACTCCAGCCTGGTGACAGAGCAAGACTCTGTCTAAAAAAAGAGTTTTTTCCTTGCTGATCCCAGTTCCTGGAACATCTTTCCCCAGCTATATGCATGGCTAACTCTCTTACCTCTCTCAAATATTTGCTTCAATGTCACCTTCTCTATAAGACACTTTTAAAATTGCACCCCATCATCATTCTCAGGGTTCCCAATATTTCTCATCTGCTTTTCCATTTGTATAACAAAAATCACCTTCTAATATACAACATAAATTACTGTCACCTTAATTGTTATCTCCATCTCTGCCCTCTTCAACTAGAAACTCTTATAAGGGCCTGAAAACTTTTTTTCTGTTTTGTTAACTGATGTATCTCAAAAGCCTATTACATTGCCTAGTACATAGAAGACACTCAATACATATTTGTTGAATAAATTAATATAGCTGTCAATTGTGCAACATCTATTCTTAAATAATTCTTCAATGACTACATTGATGTTCAGCTTTCGCATTGTTATGTAGTTATAAGAGAGTATCATGTCTAATGAGAAGTGAATGGTGAGTTGTATTAAAAAAAATAGAGGAAGAGTCTACACTGAAAGAAAATGTTATTCTGAGCTAATGTACGTAGGAAACATATGCTTAATGCCACAGGTCTAGTTCAAGATCTCCTAATAGTCCTAAAACTTGTCAGAGTTGGGAAAGGAATTGGGCTAAGAATGAGCAGTATGACAGAATAAATTTTTATTTTCTTCCCTTTAAATTTAACTCCTATTTGAAAATCTCAACTTATTATTATTCAGATGAATTTTTTAAAATATGGATCTACTGAGAATTGTATGTTTTTAAGTTTTAGTTGGCAATAATTTTCCTCATTCTAAGACACAAATTTTTTCCAATAGACCTCTCATATGAAAAAACTTCAGGTGATTAATGCAAACCAAAATGCTGCCATAAGAATGAGAATGATTTCTGGAGCTATTTCCAGCTTTAAAATAAATAGTTATTGAGATTGATTGACAATGTCTGCAGTGCGCACGGGAGGTGGGAACATGACATTGGTGCTTGTATTTACCACCCTGGGGCTAAGTAACCTCTAAGGTCCCTTTAAGTTGTCTCATTCTTTGTAAAATATGAAGTATTAAAGTATTAGCAGAAATTCTAGGTCAGAGAAATTTGAAGTGAATATATTAAGAATCTTAACTGGTTGGAAGTTAAGCATTGTAAATTAAGCATTACTGAAGACAAAATTTATATCAGAACTTACATGTTAATATATGGGCTTACTTGCTGTGGCTATATCTCCTCCTGCCTCATTAAAATACATCTGAAAAGTGATCAAAAGACAGGAGGGATGTGTGTGCATGCATGTGTGCATTCCTTATACTTGTTTCTTATCTATTTCTCCAACTTGGCTGTATGTTTCATGATGACAGGAACTATGTTTGATTTTTTCATGGCTGCCTAACATGTAATAAGGAATCATAAAATATGGTTTAAATGTGTGAGTTGAAATAAAGCTGGTGTCTTTGCAGCATGATCCTAAAGAGAATATATAACATTTTGTTGGGAAATTATGGCAAGAAAATTATAATTTTGATTATTTGTTCCTTCTAAGAATACTAATAAAGTGACAGTGATAACAAATATTTTATTAACAAACCAAATACCCATTTTCATAATAATTTGTTGCATTTTCCAGTTTTTTTTTTACTGAAATGTATCATTCATACATTATATTTTGCCCTCTCTCAACTATGTACAGCAGAATTTTTGTTTCAAATTAAATAACTTCTTTTTAATTAAATGCACATTTCCAAGCGATTACCTCAAAAAATAAGGTATATGTTTAAATATTTGACAAACTTAAGGACAACTTACAGTAAAACAAAAAATAAAATTTCTAGTTGACAAGGATAGAATAGAAACAAAGCAAATAAAACAAAGCCTACAAGGTACAATATAGAAATCCAAAGTAGCTGGGAAACAAAAAAATAAAGTGTTAACGAAAATATAGAATTAAGGTTAAATATATTGACTGTGACATTTATGTGTAAGTTAAAATTCTTATTAGCAAAAAAGAAAGAAAGGCGTGCAAACAGAGGTCACAATAATATCAAAAAGGAACTCAAGGGGGGAAAGGATTAAATGGCTGAGTGGGCAATTCTACTGATAAAATCTGTAATGGAAAGATAACAGTAATAAATTTTCACACACACAAAAACATAGCAAAACAATGTTAGAAATAATTTGACATAAAAACAATTAACAAGGAAGGGGAAAGGGTGAATAGGTGAAATACAGATGATTCTTAGGCTAGTGAAAATATTCTGTATGATACTCTAATGATGGATATATTTGTCCACACCCATAGACTGTACAATGTCAAGAGTGAAACCTAAGATAAAAACTATGGATTTTAGAGGATTACGACATGTCAGTGTTCATCAACTATATGAATATACCCTCTGAGGAGGGATGCTAATAATGAGAAAGGCATGCATTTGCTGGGGAACGCGATATAGAGGATATCTCTGGACTTTCCTCTCAATTCTGCTGTGAACTTAAAACTGTCCTAAAAGAAATATTTGAAAAGTACTGAAAGGAACAGAAGTCAGCTTTAAAAAAAGCAATTATAGTGAGATGCCTTAGCTTAATACTATGTCTATGACAAATCAAGAAATGAAGTAAATAAGCATAAATATTTGTGAATGATATAAATTTATACCCAAATAGGAAAAATATTTTTTGTCAAATGCCTGTGGAATAATTGTAAATTTAATCATATACAAAACCATGCAAGAACCCTGAACTTTAAAAAAAATAAAAACTGGATGGGCCCATTTACATCCTTTGTTCAAGAATTTAAAAACTAAAAATTAACTAAGAATTCATTAAGTAACAATTTTTAAAAGAAAATGAAAATAAATTAAAATGTCTTTAGAACATAATTAAATGGAGAATGTATATGTCAAAATTTCCGGGATCTTCTAAATTACGTATCAAAAGTAAATGTATATCCTTCGGGGCTATTATTTAGGAAGGATAAAATGAATAGCATAAACATTTTTTAAAAGAAGTCAGCGAGGTTTAAAGAAGGCAACCCAAGCAGGAAAAAGGAGTGAATTGTGTGTAAACTGGAAAAAAAAAAAAATAATAGCGTGAATAGATAGAGATTTGTAAGAACTTTTTTCATGGACACCTCTGTGAAACATAATTATCTTAAAAAATCAATTTATAAAAAGAAAGTAAATATAAAAGCTTGTATGGAAGATATTTTACTTTACATAAAAAATGAATGCATAGCTGAATAAAAATATATAAGGTAATCCTAATTTTGTGCAAAAATATAAATCAGAGTAGAACATATTGAAATGTTTATTATATATGTAGCTATAAAATATCTTGGTCAAGAAAGTTTTACAAGTAAGTTTTTCTTAGTTTGCAAAAAACAGATAATCATAGTGTTATATATGAAATATTTCAGAGCTGAAAAAATACCTGAAAAACAAACCAAACTATTTTGTTAAGCTGCCTTCATAGTGAAACACAAAAAATCCAAGAGAACACAAGTATACAGCAATCCCAGTGATAATAAAGATTCAAAGTTTAAAAATAACATATGAAGAACCCATACTTAGTAGCACACTTAATCCAAATTACATAGGACTCCTCCCCAGGAATGCAAGGATGGCTTAAAATTTGGAAAGATATAATGGCTTTCAATACAACCATGTTGAGATTACATGGTTGCATGTAATGCAACCCAAACCACATTCTTCCATATTGTAAAGATGTTTTGGCCATTTCCAATTAATTTATACTTTAAAATAATTTCAATAAACCCAAATGGATTTTTTGGCAATAGAAAAAATAATAATTCTGTAAGTCTTTGATGAAAGTGAACAGACACGTGTAGCTATGAACATTAACAAAGAATTTATTCTAGTTCATATTTTAGGGTCTTACAGAATCACAATAATTAAAGTATTATTTTCTATGTATCAGAACTGGAAATTAGATAAATGGAGTAGAACAAATAGCATCAAAATAGATGCTAATGCATGTAAATCTTAACATGTTATGGAGTATCACAATGCAATGTAAAAGAGACTTAGTAAGATTTTAAAATGTTTAATTGTATAACAAATTAGGAGGAAATATAAGTGAATATCAACAAAGGACTGGATATGTAAGGGTTTTCTAAACAACAACAGATTCTAAAGCAACAGATGAAATCACACAGCAGAAGACCTACTGAATCGTCTAATCATTTTAAGCATTTTTAAACCAGTGAATAAAGACTGGGCATATTAAAAGGCAAAGTGGGAAAAAAATTTACACCCAATATGACAAAGGTTAATATCCTTACTTTCTAAGTAAATATTATAAATTATTAAGAAAAGTCATAAAACGCCATTGGAAAAATACCAAAAAACATTTGAAAATATGCCCAACCTCACTGAAAACACAAAAATGGAAATTACACACAGAAGCCATATATCACTAATAAATTTGATAGGGGCTTTAAAATTATAATGCCCAGTGCTGGTAAGGGATGTGATAAAATATGTATTTTCTTACACTATAGTTACAAAATTAAATTAGTTCAGGTTGTAAAACTTCATGCATACATGAAATAGCTATAAAAAGCACAGAAAAAATAGAAATACAACAATGTACAATAAAACTCATCTTTTGGCTGTGGGAATATATAGATTTTTTATTTTTGTCCTTATAATTTTCTTTATTGTTTAAAAAGTTGCACAAAGATAATTCTAAAATTAAAATAGATATTAAAATATATTACTTATATATTGGCAAATAGAAAAGGTAGCATAAATAAATTTATTCACCACATGATCTCAAATGTATCACCAAAAAGTTACTGAAAAAAATGATGGAAAGTAGCACTGAAAATTTAAAAGATGATTTCTTTTGAATCATTTAAGTAAGTGAAATTTTTTCTCTTTTATCCTTTGTATACCCTTTTCTATGAGCACATATTACTTTCATAATCAGAAAAAGTAAGTTTAAGCTTGAAACATCAATAGAAATACAGTTGATTCACTTGTAATGTTGTGGTTTATAAATTTGAGGGTGGTTTTTGGCATAATTTGAGATGTGTCTATTTACAGCCTTTTTTTTTCTGTTAAGACTAGCAAGAACTTAGTATTATGCAAGCATGAATGGCATTTAAGAGCCTTGATTTAATAGACATCACTTACCTGTACAATAAAACAGTAATCCAATAATTATGTTCTAATTAAATTTAATGTTCAAATAAAGTAATATAATAATTCTATGCATATTTTTCTTTATCCAATAAAGAGATTGCATTTTTTGTCAGTCTATTTGGGTAAGTCCACGTAAATTTCCCAAACCAGTTCTATTGGGTTTGATATGGAATCAGTCTGCTCTTCAATGGATAGCACTGGGAAATTTTCAGGATTGAAAAACAACCATGAATCACTGCAGTAAGCATTTATATGATTGTGATGCCATAAAGCTAAATGATAACACTATAATGGGGTGGGTATGTGCAACAGCAGAATGAACATTAAAACTTTACTACCTTTATTTGTGGGGCTTCTCTGCCTCCACTCCACTGGATTCTGTTGATGTCTTATCACTGGATTGTTACCACCAAATATAATTATGATGAAAAACCAAGAGCTCAGATTATGATGATGTGAAAGTACTAACAACACAAAACAACCTAGCTAGATGCTTTACAAAAACTCTTGCCTCTTTCAAAAACTCTCTCACAAACCCAGTCCAAAACTAAAAATTCCTAACCATAACTCCAAGATTATAAATCCTGCTTCACAACTACTAACATTCATCTATCAGAACTCACCAACTTTAAGACACTGCCAGCACCAAGAAGCTTTCTTTCTAAACAATTGTTCAACCTTCTTTTCCCCCAGTAAATCTTAACCTTTAGTTTGTTTTTAAATGTTCTGTTAATCGTCACAGACTTGAATTTATACCTACCAAGTGCCAGGTCTTATGCTTAGGATACGGAAAGGAACAAGATATAGCCCCTGACCCCAAGGAACTCACAATGGGATGGAGGGCCATAATAAGCCATCAGAAGAGTGTGTGTGGCAGGAGCACTAGCACAGGTGTGTTCACAGAGAATAACTTAACAGCACTTCTCCTGAGTCTACCATTAAATGCTGGCACAATGTCTGGCCCATGGTAAGCTCCGTACCACGAATTTGTTTTACAAAGATCAGCTCTTCCAGGAAGTCTTCCTTGCTTAATTCAATTTCCATTCTAATTACCTTTTATTAAAAAAAAACAAAAAACAAAACCCTTTCATTGTTTTTTCCAAGTAATTAGATTTTTTCCCCCAACTTTTATTTCAGGTTCAGGGAGGACCTGTGCACGTTTATTACATGGGCAGATTGCACATTGCTGGGGTTTTGTATAAAAATGATTTCATCTCCCAGGTAGTGAGCATAGTACCCAATAGGTAGTTTTTCCATGCTCATCCTCCTTCTAACTTCCCTCATCATATAAGCTCTGATGTCTATTGTTCTTGTCTGTATTAGTTCATAATCATGCTACTAATAAAGACGTACCAAAGACTGGGCAATTTATAAAGGAAAGAGGTTTAATGGATTCACAGTTCAGCATGGCTGGGAAGGCCCCCAGGAAACCTACAATCATGGCAGAAGAAGAAGTAAACACGTCCTTCGTCATATGGTGGCAGTAAGGGGAAGTGCCAAGCAAAAGAGGGGAAGCCCCTTATAAAACCATCAGATCTTGTGACAACTCACTCACTATCACAGGAACAGCATGAGGGTAACTCCCCTATGATTAAATTACCTCCCATCAGGTTCTTCCCATGACATGTGAAGATTATGGGAACTACAATTCAAGATGGCCTGCTGCCATGTAAGACATGCCTCTTCCCTCCACTTTCACCATGATTGTAAGTTTCCTGATGCCTCCCCAGCCATGTGGAACTGTGAGTCAATTAAACCTCTTCTCTTTGTAAATTATCCAGTCTCAGGTATGTCTTTGTAGCACTGTGAAAATGGACTAATACAGAAGATAAGTAGGTGTTAACTTTGGAGAAAATTGTTATCCCTTTTTCATCAATAGATGGGGATTTTTTTTTTACATCTTATCTAAAATATTTGGCTTATCTGGAGTCGTGTAGTTTTTCTCTTTTCTATTTCTGCTAAAAGTTTAGTGTTTTAGCTGTTATATTTAAGTTTATGGTTCATTTCCAATTAAATTTTATGTGCAAAGTGATGTTGGGTTGAGGTTCATTTATTTCAATAAAGATATCCAGTTGTTTTAGCATATTTGTTGAAAATTATTTGTCCCTCATTGAATTGAGTTGATTCTTTTGTCAAAAATTGTTTGACCACATTTATGGGTCTACTTATAGAATCCCTACACTCTTTCATTGATCTGTTGGTTTAACCTTTATTTCAATATAATGCTATCATGATTGTTGTAGCTTTATAGGAAGCGTTAAAATCAGGTAGTGTCCATCCTCCAGCTTTCTTCTCTTTCAAAATGGTTTTGACTATTCTAGATCCTTTACAAATTTTACAAATAGAGTCAAAGGAGACCATTTTGAAACTTTAACATTAATGACTACCCTGTTGGATTTTGAACTTGGATGGGGTCTCCGGCCCTTTTGTTTTGGCCAATTTCTCCCATTTGGAATGGGAGCATTTATCCAATGCCTGTACCCCGATTGTAACTTGGAAGTAACTAACTTGCTTTTGATTTTCCTGTATAAATTTTAGAATGATGTCATCAATTTTGATAAAAAATGCTTGCTGGAATTTTGATTAAAATTTCATTGAATATATTGATCAATTTGGGGAGAATGAACATTTTAACAGTTTTGAGTCTTACAATTCTTGAAAATGGCTTTTCTTTCTGTATATTTATACATTATTTTAATGTCTTTCAACAATACTCTTTAGTTTTAAATATAGAAGCCTTGTTCTTGCTGTACTAAATTTATTCCTAAATATTTAAATTTGTGATGCTATTATAAATGCGTTTTTTATTTTGTGAGATGGAGTCTCACAGTCACCCAGGCTGGAGTGCAGTGGTGCAATCTCGGCTCACTGCAACCTCCGCCTCCTAGGCTCAAGAAATTCTCCTGCCTCAACCACCCGAGTAGCTGGGATTACAGGTGCCCACCACCACACCCAGCTAAGTTTTTATATTTTTAGTAGAGACAGGGTTTTACCATGTTGGCCAGGCTGGTCTCGAACCCCTGATCATGTGATTCGCCCGCCTCGGCTCCCAACATGCTGGGATTACAGGCATGAGAATGTCTTTTTAAAGTTTTAGTTTCCAGTTGTTTGTCGCTAATATGTAGAAACATAAGAATGCAACTGACTTTAAATATCAACTTTGTATTCTACTATCTGGCTGAATTTACTTACTTTGCTGGAAGGATTTTTAAAAATACCACTTAGGATTTTCTATGTAGACAATCATATAATTTATGGATAAAGAACATTTTACTTTGATCTGTTGTACTTTTTTCCTTGCTTCACTGCACTGGCTAAGAACTGTGGTACAATATCATTAGAAGTTTTAAGAGGAGACATCTTTGTCTCCTTTCCCAGAGTTAAGGGGCAAACAGTCTTTTGCTATTAAGTATGTTAGCTTTAGATATTGAAAATACACACACGCTCATATATGTGCATTTTTAATATTATGGAAAACATAGAGTTTTGGCCAGTAAACAGTTTGTATATTTGAACACTTATTAATATATTGGAATGTTAATTTTAAGATAATAACATATTTAAGCTCAAATATTAAACTTTAATAAACTCAGTCATTAAGCCTAGTGTCATGAGAGGTGTGGTAGTAAGAGTATCTGGAAAAGGTCATTCCCCAAACTTTTTTGTGTGTTATTTTTATAGGAAAAAAAAAAAGCACTGGTTCACTAAAAGTTTAAGTAGGAAAGAGTAACAATTGATAAAGACGCAGACTTACAATGCTATAATCGCAGGAAATACTACTATTCTAATGTCCTTGGTTAGCTTATCTTCAAAATACAGGTGCCGTTTATGAGATTTGGGGGCATTATATGCCCCTTAGGAGATTTTCACCATCTCATTTGCTCCAAACAAGATCAAGAGTCTGACATTCCTATGCTCATGTTGCCTGTGCCCCAATCCCATGCGTTACCAGGAATGTTTGGTGTCAGTTGTCACACACAGTGCCAGTGGCCCCATTCCTGCCCCCTATGGATTCAGGGGCCCACATCTCCTTTATGAGTTTCATGTGTCACCTCTCCACCAGTCGCAGATCTGGGTTGTTCTAATTTGGCCCCATGAGAGCTATCTGAGTGATTCCTTTTTCTTTCTGCCTTTCAATTTGTTTATCTATAAGGAAGGGGAGGTGTGCTGGGTGGAAGTTAACCTCACACTGTTTACCAAAACCACAGTAGAAATACAAAGTCATGTCTCATAAATGATTGGTTTTAAGTTCTGAATATGTAGAACTTTGAAGACAAAGCAGGAGAAAAATGAGTCCTACTGAAGAGTCAGAAGTGTGTCAGGAATAGCTCCATTACAGGGAACTCCTGACACATCCAGGGAGTTGGCAAGCTCAGGTACTAGTTTTCTATTTGAGAACAAAGAACCTAAATCTTTGTATAAAGTTAAGAATCCCTTTGTTCACAAAATAATCACTTTCTATTTTATCTGTTTTGTAAATTTGGATTTTTGCAGTCAGGATCTAGTTAAAGTTAAGCATACCCGTGGTAAAAACAAAAGTATATTGCTTTGTCCCATAGCACTTTTAAGCCCGTTGTTTCATAGGATCAAAATACAGGGCGGCATAAAAATGTATTCCGTGTATGTAGAAACTGTTAATGTGTGCTGGAGAGATTGGCTCCTTTCCAGGCTCATCTCCTGCAAAGCTAATCTCTCATCCCCACCAGTCCCCAACACACATCCCTGGTTTGCCTTTTGTTGTAATTATACTTTAGCTATAACAAACTTCTCACCTTGCCTTGAATTGCCATCCTCTTTCATGACTGCATGCTATTGCATTAGCTGTTTCTGCCACCTGGAATTTCCTTTCTCTCCTCTTCACTGATTAAATCATAACAAATTCTTAAGATCCAATGCAAATGTTTTCTCTTCTCTAAAGCCTCCCCTGAATTGCTAGCCATTATTAGAAGTCCCCAAAGCACCCATTTTTTATTACAGCATTTACAAAACAAGAGCTTGCCTCTTTCTGTTGTTCATGTATGTCGACTACACTGAGCAGGGCCGTGTCTAATTTCTTTAGATTCCAAGTATTGAAGACAAAGATGCCTAGGAATTGCTGGCTGAGTGACTAAATGAATGAATTAATGATTGAATGTGTTTTTCACTTTTTTCCTGCTGTCTTGAACTCCTTTTCCTCACTCTAAATATTTTTTCATAGCATTTAATATCTTCTAACAATATAATAAAATGTTCTTGTTTACTTATCTTTATTATCAATATCCTCCTATTAAGTCAGAGTGTCTGCTCTTAATATGCATTAATATTTATTTAAGGAATTGATAAATCAGTCCTGCTGTGTATTTTTCTTTCTAATTTCATGTCCTTGATTTTCATTATTTAGGAAGTGGGTTGAATTTCTGTATTATCCCATTTCCTGGTTGTTTCTCTGCAGATTTTGTACCTTTGTCTGCAATTCCACACAATCTAAATAGGATTCTTTGTAATAAGGCTTTGCAAGTTTCTGATCAATGTTTAACTATTAGTTAAACATTATCACCTTTTATCAGCCTTAACAAGTTACCTCAAATAAGTTTATCAGATAGGCCCTAGTAGAAAACGTGGGAAGAGACAGCATTGATTCATTTATTCAACAGAAAACTATCTAGCGCTGCCCGTGTGCCTTTGTTTAATGTTTTGGACATGGTCACCACCCTAACAGAATTTACATCTACTCCTGAGGTCCTCAATCATCTGCTGCTTGCAATAAACTTGCAAATGCTAGAATTTTTGGTAGCCTAAAAAATTTTTAAATGTTCATAATGCAATCACTGCCACAATGTAAAACTGACCCTCTATAAAAGTGCTTATGATTATCACAAAATTCATTAGCACCATGCCTCTGTTTTCTGAAAACTCTTTAATCTCTGGACTAAGCTCTATTTTATCATCAAGAGACAATGTTTTCATGTGATCCAATGAGCATTCTATCTTTCCCTGCTCTCAGCTTGACTTCATTGTGCCGTGCTTACTTCTTTTTCCTCGCTCTCTCTACCCTTCACAAACTATGCAACGCAATGTTGCATCTCTCAGAAGTCAGTGTGAGAGAAGTTTATCTATGAGAATAAATTCTACACTTTGATCAAACTTGGGGGTACACAGACAGAAAATTTCTAGTTTTGGATGATGGGCAAGTTTGCTATGAAAATAGAAAAATGAAAGTATCTGCTCAATGGAAGGATGTGTAGTTGGTTGGCTGAGATATAAGGGTCCTGTGCAGCCAGCAGGCAGCATGAAGGCCCTGAGAATGGACACTCACAAAGGAAGAAGAATGGTGATGCTGGCAAAGAAAGACACTTTTACTTCACAGTTTTACTAGGCCAGTCCATGTTCACAATCTCCTAGAATCTTTGGAGGTGATATTGACTTGTGATTATGGCAATTTTCACTCAATCTCAGGATCCAATACACTGTTAGGCCAGTGTACAGTTGTATGTCCATTGTCACATTATATTACCCTGGATGCATTCCTATGCAGTCTTCTGGGAAAAGTGCATTCTTCCCTATCAAGCCTTCTCCAGAAAAGTATGGGCCTTATTTATGGCATCTCCTTTCCTTCTTCCTCCAGATGAAGCTCTGATTCCTCCCAGCAACCTCTGCATTTTAAATCAATGATACCATTTCTGCACAAACTATTCCTGCTTATACTCTGCTTCTTCCTAGTGACCCTTACTTGTTTCTGAGTATAAATCTCATGTTAATCAAGTTCAATTTTTTTCCCTAAATGTAGCATCACCTTTCATTTCTTCTCATAGCATCAACTCTCCAATTCTAGTTGACAGCAGTTTTTTCTTTCAGAAATTAATAAACTTGTCAGTTAATAGATAATATAAAATATATATTTATATAAGTTTGAGGATACATGGACTGAGAAGCATTGTATATGTATAGTTAATAAGAGATATCCTTGAAACAGAAGGACTCCCAAATCTGTGAAAGTCAAACGATAAAAAATTATATAACTGAAATTCAAGCAAAAAACGGCTGATTAAGATTTTTATGTACCATATGCATTAGAAGACATGCCCCAAAATGTTCAAAGCAGGAATATTCCTGGTAGGCCAGGAAATAAGAGAATGAACAAACGAATCAGAATATGTTCATAATGAATACTCCTCATCAGAGTCACAGAATGAACGCAGCTATATACATCAACATGGATGAATCTCAGGAATATATTGTTTGACAAAAAATATAAATATCCATGAGTACACAAATAGGCTTTAATTTATATGCAAAATGGTCATGATTGATTAAAGATATACATGCGGTTAAACTGGAGATTAAAGATAAGAAGACAACTAACTCCAAATAAACAGATTTATAAGTCTCCTGAGAGTGAGGTGGGTGCAGGGAAGATGGGATGGGATAAGTGGGGATCACCCAGGGGTTTCAAAGTGTTAGTCATGTTCCATTTCTAGAACTGAATAGGGGATTATATGGCTGCTCATTTTATTATTATTGCTTATGCCTTCAATATATTATAAATTTAATTTTGCGTATATTTAATAATTAATAAAACAATTAAAAATCAACACACTAATAACATTGTAATGAAAAGAAATGGGAAAATATTAAGCTGTAGTCCTACTTCGTATAATGGCTGGACTAAAATTTCATATACGAATAACTTCTCAAGAAATTAATAGACCTTGGCAACTTTCTTGTGGGGTGTAAAACTTGTAAAAATTACAGATTTCCTGAAAATTGCCGTGAGACTTTCTTGCTTCATGTTCTATTAAGAATACAATAATAAAATATTAATAACACATTCGTAAATGGTTAAACACACTTAATGGTGTAATTTGCTTAGGAATTCTTAGTGCAATATATACACCCAGTGTACTTTAAGAGTCATGTAATTTATATGTGTGTTCAATTTCCCTATAAGACTCACACAAAGACGTAGAAACCCAGAAATCAACCAGGACTTGCCATCTCTCATTTTTCTTTCCTCTGCTTCCTTGGTAACATTTGCATTTATTCTCTCTTCTCTCCCATTCTCATCTTGTTTACCTTGGCTCAAATTCTCATCTTTTCTTTACTATGTTAGCTTTGCAAGTGGTTTTCCTGTCCTGTCTCTCAACCACCATAGAATTTGTAGCCAAGCTGATCTTTCAAAACACAAATCCCACCTCAATTTGTTTAAAATTTACCTACTTTCCTAAAGAATAAAAACTAAACTCAGCATGACATAAAAGTCTTAAAAATCCAGATACAGTCTATTTTTCTAGTCCCATGCACACTTCAGGCTTCAGTTTTACCAAGCTCTTTCTACTTCCTCTGATGCACTTTCTTGCTAGATTTCTGCATATTCTTCTGTGTTGGCAATTAATAGCCATTTGTACTCTCTTAATAAGACTTTATCTACTCCCTAAAACTTGGCTCCACTGTTACTTTTTTTGTCCTGATCCCTTCTGACCTTATTCTATTCCCTGGTACATTGAAACATTTTTTGTCCTGCACTTCCTTAAGATGCAGGATGTGTCTCTGTGACAGATTTTTTCGTAACATAATGAAATCATTACTCTTTTGTTAATCTCTTCTACTAAGCTTTGTGCAACTTGAGAGAAGAGACTGTAACTTATTTCTCTTTCTATTTTTGGGTCTAAAACACTATGTAGAAAATAGTTTTATTGAATAGATAAGAGAATCAAGATGATGGAACCTATGAAAAGGGCAGATATGGATGCAGAACTTGGGCCTGAGCATTGGAGGAAGGAGACAGAACATGAGTTTCAAGCTACAAAGTAAGAAAATAAACCAGAGGTCACAATGAAAAGTGTGTTTTATATACTTAGGATGAAATATTTCTCATCATGTAACATTGGCCTTAATCAAATAAATACTAAAAACATTATTAAGCAATGATGGCAAGTCTGGATAATTCATGGTTAAAAGAAGAGAGACAAAAAATAAAAAAGGTTTTTTTGTTTAGATTTTTGGGTGTTTTTTGGTGGGGGGGGATGTGGTGGGGATGCTCTCATTCTTTGTCCAGGAAATGGAAAGCAAATATTTTGGGAAGAAGAAAACCAGTGCACATGGGTGCAGAAGCATTTTTGTGGGCAAACAGAATCTATGTGATGAAATGTTTGATCAAAATATTTATTTGAAATGTTGGTGCTCTGCTCCACTGAGGAAAGGTTTGTATCCTAAACATTTGCTTTTTGTCATTGTGAAACCCAGTTCAGTGAATCCAATTACCTGAGCAGTAAAGACTATCTGAAGCCAGGTATACTCTGCTGTTCCTTCCCAGAGAGTTGCTATATTGTTTAAACTTGCTTGGTCATTCCAGCATTTGTCTGGGCTTCTGGCAAATCAACTGAGCATCTGCACTTTTCTGGGGGATGAAAAATATAGGGAGCAGCTACTGACTGTTTGGTCTGTATAAATTACTTAGCAGTGTGACCTGGCTGCCTGCTGTCTGACGGCACCATCAGCTGCTACTTAGCATGAGTTCACTCTGTGCCAGGCACTTACATACACTGATAGTCCCATCTAACTGTCACAACAATCATGTAAGTAACGTTTTTAATCTTCATTTTACATAGGAGAAAACAGTCTCAAGAAAGTTAAATAACTTGTTTAAGGTCACATCACCCTGAAGCTCCAGGTCAAACCCAACTACAGAGGTGAATTTCTATGAAGTTGATAAAGCTTAAGCTTCTGGGATCCTTAATTGCGTAGCCTGTAGTCATAATTTTGTATTCTTTTTCTTAAAGAAGACCCCAGAAGTAATATACACTTCAGGCTCCACAAACTTGGATCTACCCCATAAAACTCACTTATGGCAGAACCAGAATTCAAATTCAAAATTTGCCAAACTCAAAATTCTTGGCTTTCTAAAATTATTCCTCAAAACTGTCAATTGGACCTCACAGCTGAAAAGTGCTCTATGCGTCTTTAGTAAACGAATCAATGAAAGAATGAATGAACATATGAATGAATGGATAACAGATTTGAGAAAATCAATGAGAAAAGTTACACTCTTACACACACTTTTAAGAATCTGATTATCTACGTTGTTATACAAGTCATGACCACCTGAACTTTTATTCATATTGTGAGGTTGTTCTGTGTTCTCTCTGGAGATTAGTGCACTTATTTAACAGTGTAACATCTGTTACCAGGGGCAGGGATTAGAGACAGGACCTTCTCAAATATCCCAGGCCTACCAGGATTTAAAGGTGGCCCCAGAGTGTGACTTGCTAAAATTATCATCTAAACTTGAGTATCCCAGGATGGCTTTATCATAATTGTGTTTGTTCCTACTGTGTTATGAGGAGGTTGTCCTGGCTGTTTTTACCTTATTAGACTGTCTAGAGACCCACTTATCTCCTGCCTGTTACTCTTAACTAATTGAATTCTTGGGATAAAGCTTCACCTAAAACAAACTCTGGGCGTATTTCTTATCCAGTTACTTACTTTCCTGCTCATTGGTATAATTGCATGTTTTGCATGTTCTAGAGAAAGGACACCCAAATCAATAGCAAGGAGACTGGAGAGACAGGGGGACAGGTTGGGCATGAAATGCTTTATCTTATATGTAACCCATAAGTATGCAGCCCATTGCAGAAGTGAAACTCCATGCAGAAGATCCTGAAGGGGCACACAGCCACTTCTCCTACAATGCACCCCCCCAATATTGCAAAAGGACATTGTAGTAAAGCAACATCCTATAAAACATATAGCCACAAATGGTAGAGTTGGAACTTAAAGTACAGTCAATTTAATGCCTTTGATTTCTACAAAAAATTGGCAGTGAAAATTTTGTCATTATTTAAAAAAAATTTATCTATTTTTATTCTTTGATGTTAAATGACAACTATGTATACATAGTACACTTATAAAATACAGAAAAGCACAAAGAAAAAAATAAAAATTTACTGTATTATTGCCCATTAATATTTTATAGCAGTGTGGTCTTCCAATATTTTCACATACACACATGTACGGAGGCACTGTTTTAGAGCAGAGTTGAGATTATATGGTCTATATAGCCTACGACACTTTTTTTTTTTTTTTTTTTTTTTTTGAGACGGAGTCTGGCTCTGCCGCCCAGGCTGGAGTGCAGTGGCCGGATCTCAGCTCACTGCAAGCTCCGCCCCCCGGGTTTACGCCATTCTCCTGCCTCAGCCTCCCGAGTAGCTGGGACTACAGGCGCCCGCCAAATCACCCGGCTAGTTTTTTGTATTTTTTAGTAGAGACGGGGTTTCACCGTGTTACCCAGCATGGTCTCGATCTCCTGACCTCGTGATCCGCCCGTCTCGGCCTCCCAAAGTGCTGGGATTACAGGCTTGAGCCACCGCGCCCGGCCCTGCCTACGACATTTTTTGAGGCATTTTTGTGCGCAATATGTCTAATAGGACTAAAGAAATAAGCAGAACATTACTTTGGGAGTAGGGTAAGCCAAGTCATTAATTAACACCACATTTATTCTTGTATTGTAAATTGTAATCCTCTGTTTATTTGAACTCAGATCTCTAATGGTTTAAAACTCAGAGTTATGTATCAATTAAAAATTATTTTTCACGAGTTATATCTAAATTCAAGGTCTTTAATTTTCTTATTAACCTAAATTAAAAATATTTTCCCCTAAAATGTTGCGCTTAGTGAATAGGTTTACATCCAATCTATAACCAACCATCTTTCTTGTTACATGCACAACTAGAGCCATAATAAATGTGGTAATAGTTGTTTCCCAATTAGTACTATTCGTATCTATTCTGAAATCTGTTAATACACTAGAAAAATAAATAGTTATTGAATTTAGACTGGCCCAAAACCTGTTACCTGAAACACACTATGAATGGATATTTAATCTGATATATCTAGCTATTTTTTAAATGGGCCATAATGTAGAACCTGGAATTTGAGAATCCATTGATGAGATCTGAATGATAGACTCAAGGCTCTACCTTGGGCTTTTGAGTCTTCAAATTCACATTTTTAAAAAGCAGTAAATTATGATATATTCTTAATGAAGGATAATGCCAAAGATGATCACTTCACACCTTGACAACTATGTGAATTAGACACAGGTAGCAGAGCTTTTTCTTTCAATATTGGTGGGAAATAGTTGCAAGGCAATATGATCTATCATTGTTGTTTCCAGCTGTGTTTAGTCTTGTTGCTCTGAGTCCTGTTAGCAGTTCTGGTAACTGCTCCAATCAGAGACCAGTAGATGTTTATAACTAGGGTTAGATAAGTTATAAGCTTACAGAAAAGCATCAACTCTATAGATGAAGTACAGTTAATTCTTTGTATCAGCCAATTACACATCCATGTATTCAAACAACTGAGAATGGAAAGTAACACCAGTCCTGGCATGCACAGCTGATGGATATGGAGGGCTGGCTGTATATGGAAAAGCAGTCTCCTGCTTATCTAACGAGCACATGAAAGCTATACACAATAATTTGACACACAAGATAAACTACAAATCTCATAACAGAAAGTAACTGTCATGAGAACAAATTTTAGCCTCTCCAGCTGATACAGTTTGAATATATGTCCCCGCCAAATCTCATGTTGAATTTAACCCCCAGTGTTGTAGGTAGAGCCTGGTGGGAGGTGTTTGGGTCATGGGGGACAATCCCTCATGGCTTGGTGCTGTCCTTGCAATAGTGAGAGTTCTCGTGAGATCTAGTTGTGTAAAAGGGAGTGGTACCTTCCCATCACCCCTCCTGCTCCTGCTTTCACCATGTGATGTGTTAGCTCCAATTTCAATTTCTGCATGATTGTAAGTTTCCAGAAGCCTCCTCAGAAGCCAGTGCTATGCTTCCTTGTACACTCTGCAGAACCTGGAGCCAATTAAACCTCTTTTCTTATAAATTATCCGGTCTCAGGTATTTCTTTGTAGCAATGCAAGAACAACTAACACACCAGCTAAATAGCTAGACTGTGGATATTTTAATTATTTATATTTTAATTAATTCATCCTTCTACCTCTAAATCTTGAAAGAAAAGACTTAGATGATTTAAATAAACTGCATATATGTGATAAGATTGCTGAAACAGTTATAAAACCATAAAATAAGGTAAGTGTATTTTATAGTTAAGGAATACAGACAGTGAATTAACATTAAATTTGACTTTGAGTATATTAACAGTCAAGGAAAAAGTAGAATCACAAAATGTCATATAGTCATTTTTACATAACACAATAAAATATATTTGTTATTGAATATTGACATTTACCTAGTACAAATGGCTAAATAATTTAATGTAAGAGGCTTTAATAAAAGAAGCATAAGTGAATTTTTTCAGTGACAACTTTACAGCAAATGCTCAAGGTACACTTGGTTTTAAAAATAATAAACTACTTTTTAGAGTAGTTGTAGATTCACAGAAAAATTGAGTGGACATGCAGGGAGTTTCCACATACCCACTGACTCCAATCAAGCATACCCTTGCCAACCAACAACCAGAGACAGGATACATTTGTTACAATGATGAATCTACATTGACCCATCCTTATCACACAAAGTCCACTGTTTACATCAAGGTTCATGCTTGGTGTACATTTTGCAGGTTTTGACAAAGATATAATGACATGTATCCACCACTGTAGTATCATACATAATAGTTTCACTACCCTACAAATACTCTGGGCTCTCCCTCTTCATCTTTCTTTCCCCTGTAACTACAGCAACCACTGATCTTACTATATCCATAGTTTTGTCTTTTTCAGAATGTCACCTATTTGGAATCATATAGTATATTATCTTTTCATATGGATTTCTTTCACTTAATAATCTGAATTTAGTTTTTTATTCCTCGTCTTTTCGTGGCTTGATTGCTCATTTTTGTTAACACTGAGTAATATTCCATTGTCTGGAAGTACCCTAGTTTATTTATTCATTCACCTACTGAAGGACACCTTGCTTTTGTTGAAGTTCTGATAATTAAGAATAAAACTGCTAGGTACATCCCTTTGCAGGTTTTTGTGTGGACATTCAACTCCTTGGATAAATACCAAGGAGCAGGATCTAGGGATTGCTAAATACTACGGTAAGACTATGCTTAGTTTCCTAAGAAACTGTGAAACTGTTTTTCAGAGTGGTTGGACCATTTTGCATTCTCAGTGGCAATAAATGAGAGTTCTTGTTGCTGCACATCCTCACCAGCATTTGGAATTGTTAGTGTTCTGTATTTTGGCCATTCTAATAGGTGTGTAGTGGTATCTCACTGTTTTAATTTCAATTTCTCTGATGACTTATAAAATATCTTTCCATGTGTTTATTTGCTATCTGTATATCATCTTTGGTGAGGTATCTGTTAAGGTTGTTGGCCCATTTGGTTTTCTTGTATTTGAGTTTTAAGTGTTCTTGGTAAATTTTGCCTCACAGTCCTTTATCAGATATGTGTTTTGCAAATATTTTTTCCCAGTATCTTGTTTGTTTTCTCATTCTCTCGAGGCTCTGTATAGGTTTTGCTGGATTACCTGCATTTTACAAACATGAAGGTGATTCCAGTGGAAATAGAAGTTTATACCAGTGATGGAAACGTTTGTCAATGGTGACTCTTGTGGTGCTAAAATCGTTGGTGTTTGAAGGTTCAACTTAGCCTCGTAGCGTTTTAGAAACTCCTAAGGTATTAAGTAGGATATAAAAGGTGAGAGCTGCTCCTGTGACCAGGGTTTCAAAGATGCATTGAGGCATAATTTCAGCTTTGTTCCACTTCAATGTCCTCCTTCACCCATGGCTGCCCTCAAAAATTTCTGTTTATCTTTGGATCTTAGCATTTTCACTATTATATCTCTAAGAGTGTTTTTCTTAATATTTATTACGTTGGACTTCGTTGTACTTCTTGGGTCTATGGATTACCATCATCTTAATTTTGGAGAAATTCTTGGCCATTATATCTTCAAATATTTCCTCTTTCCTCAGAAGGAGAGAGAAGATTCCCTCCTTCTCTTCTTCTCCTAAGAGTTTTGTCTTTTGCAAATATTTTCTCCAAGGCACTGGCTTGTCCTCTCATTATCCTGACTTTGTCTTTTGCAGAAGTTTTTAATTTTAATGAAATCCAAATTATCAATTACTTATTTAATGGATCATGCCTTTGGTATTGTATCACAAAAGTCATTGCCATATCCAATGTCACCTAGATTTTTCTCCTGTGTTGTCTTCTAAAAATTTTATAGTTTCATGTTTTAACTTTAGATTATTCATTTCAAGTTAATATTGGTGTAGGATTTAATATCTGCATCTAGATCCTTTTTATTTTTGCATGTTCAGTTGTTTCAGCATTATTTGTTGAAAAGAGTATTTTTGTCCCATTTTATTCACTTGTCAAAGACTAGTTGACTATATTTCTGTGGGTCTAATTGTGGGCTTTCCATTTTGTTCTATTGATCTACTTGTCTACTGTTTCACCAACACTGCAATGTCATGATTACTGTAACTTTATAGGTCTTGAAGTTGGGTAGTTTCAGTCCTCTGACTTTGTTTTTCTCCTTCAGTATTGAGTTAACTCTTCTGGGTCTTTTGATTCTCCACATAAAAGTTAGAATTAGTTTGTTGATATAAACACAAGTTACTGGGATTTCAATTGGAATTAAATTGAATCTATAAACCAAGTTGGAAAGAACTGATATCTTAACAATATTGGGTCTTCCTTTCTAAGAACATGGAGCATATATTTATTTAGTTATTCTTTGATTAGGGTTCTGTAGCTTTCCTCATATACCTCTTGCACATATTGTGTTAGACTTATAACTACTTAAATTTTGAAGGTGCTAATATAAAGAATAACAGGTTTTTTAAATTTCAAATTCCATTTATTTATAGGAGATTGACTGACCTTTGCATATTAACCTTGTGTCCTACAATCTTGCTGTAATCACTTTTTAGTTCCCAGAGCTTTTTTGTCGATTTTTTTCAGATTTTTTTTATGTAGAAGATCATGTCATCAGTGAACAAGATCAGTTTAATTTTTTCCTTCCCAATCTATATGTTTTGTTTCCTTTTTATCTGATTGCATTAGCTAGGACTCCCAGTATGATATTGTAAGAGGGGACATCATTGCTTTGTTCCTGACCTTAGCAGAAAAGCTTTGAGTTTATCACCATTAAGTATGTTGTTTGCTACAGGTTTTCTGCAGATACTCTTTATCAAGTTGACAAAGTTCCCTATATTCCTTTTTTTTTTTTTTTAACTGGAAGTTGTATATCCAGTGCTCTTTTTTTGTTTCTATGGATATGACCATGTGATTTTTCTTCACATTAGTTTGTTGATATGATGAGTTACATTAATTGACTTTCAAATGTTAAACAAGCTTTACATACCTGAGATAAAATCTACTTGGTCATGGTCTATAATTCTTTTTATACACTGTTGGATTCAATTTGCTAATATTTTCATGAGGATTTTTGTTAACCAAAGATACTGATTTTTAGTTTTTGTGTAACATTTTTGGTTTTGGTATTAGTATAATGCTGAACTCATAAGTAATTTGTTTTCTTTATCTCTGGCTTCTTTTAAGATTAAAACAAATCTTTGATATATGAAAGAATTCTCAATATCAATAATCATGAGGAAAATGCAATTTAAAACCACAGTGAAATAATGAAATATCATCTGACATCTTTGAGAACTGTTTGTACTTGTCTTTCCATGCCTGCCTTTTGTTGCTTAGCATAATATTCTCCAATTTTATCTTTATGGTTTCCTCTGTTGTACAGAAGGCTTTTAGTTTGCTGTAATCCCATTTGTCTATTTTTCTTTTTGTTGCATGTACTTTTGGGGTCAAATCTAAAAAATCATTACCCAGAACAATGTCATGTCTTTTTTTTTGCTGTTTTCTTATAATAGTTTTAGTGTTTGTGTCTTATATTTCAGTCTTTAATTCAATTGGAATTGATTTTGTATATGGTGTGAGATAAGGGTCCAATTTCATTCTTTTGCATCTAGATATTTAGTTTTTCCAAAATCATTTATTGAAGACACTGTCCTTTTCCCATTGTGCACTCTTGGCATGTTAGTCAGAAATCAATAGATCATACATATGTGGATTAATTTCCGAGCTCTCTATTCTGTTCCATTGGTTGATGTATCTATTTTTATGCCAGTATTACATTGTACTGGCATTAATTGTTTATTGCTTTGTAGAAAAGTTTGAAATTAGGTAATGTGATGTCTCTAGCTTTGTTCTTTCTGCTCCTGATTACCTTGGACATTCTGTGTTTCTATTCTATATGTATTTTTTTTCTTTTAGTTCTTCTTTTTTTCCTTTTATCTCTGTCTGCCTAATTTCTCTGGCAGACTTTCAATAATACGTTGAATAGAATTAGCATCCATGGATGTTTTTTATGATAAAAGGATGTTTAATTTTGTTAAATGCTTTTTCTGAACCTAATGAGAGAATCAGATGGTTAATGTGATGTTTCACACTTACGATTTGCATATATTGAACCATCCTTGTATCCCAGGGATAAATCTCACTTGAGCATGACAAATTATCATTTTAATGTGTTGTTGAATTCAGTTCACTATTATTTTTTGAGGATTTTTGCATTTGTCTTCATCAAGGTTATTGGCCTGTAATTTTGTTTTCTTGTGATATTTTTGTCTGCCTTTGGTATCAGGGTAATAATGGCCTGTGGAAGGAGTGTGGATGTACTCCCTCCACTTTGCTTCTTTTGGAACAGTTTGTGAAGTATTGATATTAATTCTTCTTTAAATGTTTGTTAGAATTCAATGGTGAATGCATTGGGTTCTAAGTTTTTCTTGGATGAAAGACATTTTATTACTGATTTAATCTCCTTACTTGTTATTGGCATATTCAGATTTTATGTTTATGATTCAGTCTTGGTAGATTGTATGTATCTAGAAATTTACCCATTTTTTTCCAGGTTATTCAATTTGTTGGCATATATTTATTCATAATAGTCTGTTATGATCTTTTCTTAGAGGAGTTATCATGCCTTTTCATTTCTGATTTTATTTATTTGAGTCTTGCTTTTTCAATTTTATCTTTTCAAAAAACAACTCTTAGTTCTCTTTATCATGTATATTATTTTTCTATCCTTGTTTCATTCATTTCTGTACTTGTCTTTAGTTTTTTATTTCCTCTGCTAACTTTGGGCTTAGTGTGTGCTTTCTTTGTTTCCTTGAGGCTTAACATTAAGTTGTTTTATATCTTTTTTTTTTCTTTTTTAATGTAGGTATTTATTGCTATAAACTTTCTTGTAAAACTGCTTTTGCTGTATTCTATATGTTTTAAAATATTGTGTTTTCATTTTCATTTGTCTCAAGATACAAAGAAATTTTTCTTTTTATTTCTTTTTTGTCCCATTGGTTGATTAGGAGCATGATTAGGAGGTTCCTTAATTTCATGTATTTATGAGTTTTTCTAAATCTCATATGTTATTCATATCTAGTTTCATAAAACTGTGGTCAAAAAGATACTTTATATGATTTCAATCTTCTTCTATTTGCTAACATTTCTACTGTGGCCTAACATATAATCCATTCTGAAGAATGTGTCATGTGTGCTTAAGAAGAATGCATATCCTGTTACTGTTGGAGGGAATGTTCTGCATATGTCTATTAGGTCCATTTGGTCTAAAGTGTTTCCCAAGTCTCAAAAAATAATAATGTTTCTTTATTAATTTTCTGCCTGGATGATCTCTCTGTTGTTGAAAGTGGGGTACTGAAGTCCCCCTACTATTATCGTATTGTAATCTATATTTTTGTGCTCCAATGTTGGGTGTGCATAGATTTATAATTGTTGTATCCTCTTGATAAACTGACCCCATTATTATTATACAATATCCCTCTTCATCTCTATTTATAGATTTTGATGTAATGTCAATTTTGTCTGATACCAGCATAGCTACCCCAGCTCTCTTTTGGTTTTCATTTGTGTGAAATATATCTCTTTACTTTCTGTTTTGTCCTTACAAGTGAGCTAAGGTTCTTATAGGCAGTATATTGATTTTTTGATTTCTTTATCCATTCAATCACTCTATCATTTTGTTAGATAATTTAATCCATTTGCAGTCAAGGTAGTTATTTGATAGGTAAAGTCTGTCTACTGCCATTCTGTTAACTGTCTTCCGCTTTATTTGTAAATACTTTGTTTCTTTCTTCCTCTTTTGCTGTCTTCCCTTGTGGTTTGATGGTTTTCTGTCATGGTGTACTTTGAACACTTTCTAATTTGTTTTGTGCTTCTAGCATAGATTTTTGCTTTGTGATTATCATGAGGCTTACATTAAAACATCTCATACTTATAATAGTATTTTTCAAGCTGATAACAACTTAACTTTCCATACTACTGTATGATTTTATCCTGCCACGCACATTTTGATGTCAGAACTGGCATAATTTTATTATATGTATCCCTTGACACTTTATTTTAGCAATAGTTGTTGGTAATAGTTTTATATTTCAACCTTCACACTATAGATAAAATTGCTCTACACAGCACTGTTATAGACCTAGAGTAATCTTAATATAGCTCTGTCTTACTTATGCCATTAAGTTTTGTCTTTCATAAGTTATGTTATTAGTCATATTTTCTTTTGCTAAAAGCACTTTCTTTAGCAATTTCTATAAGGCAAGCCTGGTGGTAATAAATTCCCTTAGTCTTTGTGTGTCTGGGAAATGTTTTATTTCTCCTTCATTTATGAGCAACAGATTTGCTGGGTAAGATACTCTTGTCTGGTAATTATTTTTCCTTCAGCACGTTGAATATATACTCCAACTCCCTCCTGGCCTGCAGGGTTTCTGTTGAGCAAACCACGGATAGTTGCATCGGGACTTTTGGTATGTGATGTGTTTATTACCTATTGCTGCTCTCAGAATTTTTTCTTTGCCTTTGATTTTTGATAGTTTGATTATTATATGTAAATTGGTAAAATTTCTCACAGTTGAATTTGTTTGAGGGCCTCTGTACTTTCTGTACTGGGATGTTGATATCTTTCCACAGATTAAGGAAGCCACTAATTTCTTCAAATATTTTTTCTGATCCTTTTTCTCTTTCTTTTCCTTCTAGAATTTCTATTATGTGAAGTTAGGTCTCATTATGATGTCCCATAATTCCTGTAGGCTTTCTTCAAATTCTTTCTTATTATTTTTTCTTTTTGCTCCTCTGACTGTATACTTTCATATGTTGTGTCTTCAAGCTCACGTTTTTTTTTCAGATTTTAAGCCTTCCATTAAATATTTCTATTGAATTTTTTTTTTCAATTTAGCCTTGTGTTCTTCATGCCTAGACTTTTCATTTTTTATTATTAATATGTCTTGGTCAAACTTTTAATTTTCTTTGTGTACTGTTTTCCAAATGTTTATTTTTTAAATCTGTATATTCTTATAGTTAATTGGACTTCTTCGCAAGGATTATTCAAATTATTTGCTTGTAATTTCACAGATTTCTGTTTCTTTAGGGCCCAGTCCTGGAGTTTTCTTAGTTTCTCCTTGTAATCCTTGTCTCCTTGTTTTGGTGTCTGTGCATTTCTTCAGGCGTTACTGAAGCCTGAGACCTCCTATTCTACTATCTTGCTGAGGTCTGACATTACTCCCTCTCGAATTTTTTAACTCTCAGAATTGTCCACTGTGAGCCTCCAAAAATTCATCAATTAAAGTTCAGGTTTTCTTACTCAGGTAATGTTCCTTGAGAAGATTCCTACCCCAGTTAAATTGTAATTCTATGTATCTGTTTGCCTATCTCTTTAATTTTAGGAGCTTTGCCCTGTGACCTCACTTCTCTTATAGATCTAATTTCTTTTTTCAGTTTTTTTTTCAACGTTTTACTTGTTATTAGGAGGGGGCAGCAACTTCTAAGGTCCTTACGTGTCAGGCCAGAAACTGGATGCCTTACAGCTATCTTGAAATAATTTTTTTTGTCTATTGGCCCACAAGTGGAGTCTTGAGGTAATCTTATTTCTAGTTAATGGCATATGATTTTTTCAATCTTTTGGTCTTCAAAAATATCAAGACTATCTCATATCTCAGTGGAGATGTTTCTCACTGAGGATGCATGTAGTTTTCTGATGATGTAACTTATTAGAGGTCTAAAGAGCAACATAAGTAAATTTTCATAGGTAAAATTATTTGTCTTACGTTTCTTACTCCAGTGTCCTTTATACTGAAATATGCCTTCCCCTGAGGGGTCCATTTGCACTTTCCACTAGGCACCCTCGCAGGAATAGTTTCTTTTTTTTTAAGAGGGAGTCTCTCTCTGTGGCCCAGGCTGGAGTGCAGTGGCGCAATCTTGACTCACTGCAAGCTCTGACTCCCGGGTTCCCACCATTCTCCTGCCTCAGCCTCCCGAGTAGCTTGGACTGCAGGCGCTCGCCACCATGCCCAGCTAATTTTTTTTATTTTTTAGTAGAGACAGGGTTTCACCGTCTTAGCCAGGATGGTCTCGATCTACTGACTTTGTGATCCACCCACCTCGGCCTCCCAAAGTGCTGGGATTACAGGCGTGAGCCACTGTGCCCGGCCAGGAATAGTTTTAAGAAAATCCATCTCCAAATCTTAAACTGCCAAATGTGTAGTTTCCTAGAATTGATTTGCATGAGAATTTTCCAGTGGTCAATTATGCTAGAGGCTTCCCATATATTGTCTTTAACTAATTTCCCTCTCTTAATTTTTTTCTCACTTTACAAAAGAAAGCCATAGATTTCACACAAAGGAAATCATACACAACACCTTACCTGTGGGTGAGGGTCCAATCAAAGGGATAATTTAAATGATAGCAATGACTGGGAAATAAGGTATTTTGACAATCGTCTGGGTTCTAATTCTTTCTTCTTAATAAAATCGAATGAAGAACGACTTTAACAATTGGATTATTACAGATAAATTTTAATGAAAAATCAATTTTTGTCTTACAGTTTGAAAGGAGTTCAGTGATTGAGTTTCACTGCTGTAACAAAACTCTTCATTCCAATCTACTTACATATGACAATTTATCTTGATGCGTATGTCTATAATTGATCTGAATCCTGTTTCATTAAAAAAATTAATTGGTTTTTTAATTTTTTCAATTGACTTTTTTTATATTTATGGGATACAGAGTGATACTTTGATACATGTGTACAATGTATAATGATCAAAACTAGGTTATTAGCATACCCAATACCTCAAACTTTTATTTATTTTTATTTTATTTATTTATTTTTTTTGAGACGGAGTCTCTCTCTGCCGCCCAGGCTGGAGTGCAGTGGCCGAATCTCAGCTCACTGCAAGCTCCGCCTCCTGGGTTTACGCCATTCTCCTGCCTCAGCCTCCTGAGTAGCTGGGACTACAGGCGCCCGCCACGTCGCCCGGCTAGTGTTTTGTATTTTTTTTTTAGTAGAGACGGGGTTTCACCGTGTTAGCCAGGATGGTCTCAATCTCCTGACCTCGTGATCCGCCCGTCTCGGCCTCCCAAAGTGCTGGGATTACAGGCTTGAGCTACCGTGCCCGGCCTCAAACTTTTATTTCTTTGTGTTGGGAACATTCAAAAGCCTCTCTTTTAGTTTTCTGAAAACATGCAATAAATTATTTTTAGCTATAGTCACCCTACAGTGCTATAGAACCCTGGAAATTATTTCTTCTATCTAGCTGAAATTTTGTATCCATTAACCAATCTCTATTTTCCTACCCACTTTCCCAGCCTCTAGTAACCAATATACTACTGTCTTATATGAGATCAACTATTTTAGCTTCCATACAGGAATGAGAACATGTGTGAACTCTGTTTTATTTTCAAGGAGGGTACACAAACTGAAATGAAACAAGAGCTTAATTTAGTTCATTAAAAATACATTTCTAATGCCATTTTACTTATTGTCCTTAATGATTACTTATCAAAATTTGTAATAAATGTATTTTCTGTTGGTCAACATGGATGCCTGTAGAAAATGATTTAAAAATTGATGTTTATTTATATGTGTGTGTATATGCTGCCATTAAGTAGTATAGTGTAATCTAGAAAATATTTTCACAACATAAAATATATTTTACAAGAATAAGATTATATGTTGAGGGGAAATAAAAAAACATCAAGATCAAAATTGAATGACATTAGATTTGTGAAAAATGCTTTGTTCATGTTTTCCTTTAACGAGCAATGGTGGGTATGAAATCACGGTAACAATCACATTTTATTGAAAATGTTTCAAATAGTGATCTATCAGTATTATTTTAAAGTGTTAATTTAAAAAACAGCTTTTATATATTTTTTGAAACTGAAGTTAAAATGATGGAAAATTTTAGATGTCAACTTCAAATGTACAAGATGATTCATAGTTTTCAAAATTGTTTTAGAGTATCTAATGATAAAATGTTAGAAAGCCACTATTTTTATCTACTGTGTGTAGGTATCGTTTCTCTTACCCAGGCTTTCCATAAGAGAAAGATGGCAGGAAGTGTGAGGCCCTTTTATCTCAAGAGAACCAGCACTGCTGATATTCTGTGATTCTGACTGACAAACTGTATAATGCTTAAAATGCCCATCAGAGCTAGGATACAAGGCCATCGTAACTTGGTGTATAATAAGCTAAAGTCTCCAAACAAAACATAATCAGATCCTCCCAAGAAAAACAGAGTTTGATATATATTTTTTAAATGTCCATATGATTTTTGTTTTGTGTCCATGGTGGGTGAAGTCCTTCTTGTTTCTCTAAAACCATCTTCTTCTTCTATGCACACCCACCTCACTCCCAAATTTTATAGTTTTTTTGTTTAAGGTGCATATTATTTTCCCTTTACTACATTGTATTTTGGATACACTATTGAAATTTCTGAACTCCAATGATAAAGAAAATTTTGTGGGCCGGGCGTGGTGGCTCAAGCCTGTAATCCCAGCACTTTGGGAGGCCGAGATGGGCGGATCACGAGGTCAGGAGATCGAGACCATCCTGGCTAATACGGTGAAACCCCGTCTCTACTAAAAAATACAAAAAACTAGCCGGGCGACCAGGCGGGCGCCTATAGTCCCAGCTACTCGGGAGGCTGAGGCAGGAGAATGGCGTAAACCCAGGAGGCGGAGCTTGCAGTGAGCTGAGAACCGGCCACTGCACTCCAGCCTGGGTGGCAGAGCAAGACTCCATCTCAGGAAAAAAAAAAAAAAAAAAAAAGAAAGAAAGAAAATTTTGTGAATGCGTCTTGACTGAAAGAGCAAATAATCTTTCACGCAGTCAAATTTGGAACCAGGCAGCATTTTATTGCTCACTCGTGCATTGCCCACGTGTTGCTCTATTTCTTTGGAAATCTCTCTCTCATTCCTATCCTTCCATGAAATATCTACTCTGCATAGTAGCCTGTTCTACCACAGCCAGAAAACTTTTGACCACAAAAGAGCCAGTGTGATGAAGTCGAAGAGAACTGAGTCCAGAGGAAAGAAACAAAATATTTAATGAACTTTGATACTGCTGAGATAAGTGAGTATAAACAACTTTCTGCACCTCAAAACTTAGTTTTCTTACATATAAAATAAAAATTAGACTAGATGCACTAAATTTTATTCAAGTCTTAAAAGTCTATGACTGTGAGAACATTTTAGGATGATGGATATGTTCAATTTCATGACTATGGCCATGGTTAGGCTACTGTATATATGATAAAAATTCATGGGTGAAGTTTATTGTAATAAAGCTGACAAAAAATTATGACTTTCAAAAATAATGGTAACAGTAACATTTATTTAACATTGGATCAGCTGTTAATTTCTTTACATGTACTGTTTCATCAAATTACCTTATGTACACTAAGAATTTGATACAATTTTTATCCCTATTCTTGTGGGGTATATCACTGAGACTTAAAGATGTAAGGGACTTGCCCAAAGTCACACACTTAGTGAGTGAAAATGCCAGAACTCAAATATAGTTCTCCCAATTGCAAAGTCTATGTTTGAACAATTTCTTTACTATTAGAGAAAGAGATGGAGACAAAGAACATGTATGGAGCTCTTCCTTCCCAGAGCTGTATGTGAGAAAAAGACAGAAGTGGTATTGTTTTATCTGTACCAAGGATTAGTGAGGGTTTCTAGAATTATCCTGATTCCCAAAACAGGCTTACAGATTCCATATCTTTCTTTGAGGACTTAAAACCAATACTACCTCACATGGAAAACTCTAAAAGAAAAAAACAAAGGATGTGTAAAGTGAAAAAAAAATCACAACACAGCAATTTATGGTTTTGTTGTTGATGCACATATATTTTAAGATGCACTCAACTGATTGTAAATCATCATTTGCACGTAGAATCCTAAGAGAATGCTAAACCTTACCATCGACCTAACCTGGACTGTTGTCATATTCCTCTATAAATCAATACTGCAATGTGTGCTTTTGTCAGAATATGTGCTATATCATGTGATTTTTACAGAAAGAGAATCAGCAAGGTTATTTGTGACCGTGTTTGAAGTAGCCGTAAACAAACATGTCTAAAATAACCTACAGAAGAAGGCTTGCCTAACAAAACAGAGCTAAGAAAAGTGGCTAATGGTTTCTTCCCTTAGAATCGCTTCTAGCAGCTCATATTGTTCTCATATTTAAATGCCTTTTTAAAGAAAGGCATATAGAATTATGATATATGCATTATAATGATATATGGCATGAATTAATGCCTAAAATGACTTAAAATCAACATAAATGCTCCCTGCCTTGGGGGTACTGATTGGTAATATCCAGGAGGAATCTGAACTATGTCTACAAATTAAAGATTGGTGCTGGGAGAATTTAGTCTTTCCCAAGAGAGTTATAACTGCATTTGAGGTCTAAGAGTCTTACCCTCACTAATTTTGCCTGAGAAATTAGCATTGGATTTCCTTGGGTCATTGATTCTACTAATCTATGAAAAGTAGATGTTATCTGTTTCAGTCTTTGAGATCTAATTATACGTATTGTCTTGAATTAAAAGTAGTTATTTTATGTGCAAAATTTTCTTAAATATGGCTTCATATTGGTGTTTTTAGAAGATTTAAATGGTAATATAAAAATATTTTTAGAATTATTGCAGGTTGTCTTTTCTTGGGTGGGAGGTGAAGAACCTATCAAGAATAAGTTAAGATTAATTTGCAAAATGTGCTTTAAGAAAGAAAAGCTGCTTCTCATTAAATTTTTCAAATTTTGGTGTCATCTGTGTTAAAACCATCAAGCAAGATTTGTAAAGCACACATCTATCCAAGGCTTTCTTTTGAATTGAGGCTTCTTTTTCTGTGCGGAAGTAGAATAAATTATAAATGATGATAACATTTAAATTCTAGGTTTATTTTCAAGTGTAGTTGATTTGACTTAAATGGGAATTCTGTAGCTATTTAGTAATTAGGAATGATAGTTCTCTGCAATTCATAATTAGACCCAAAACAGGTGTTTTCTTTCTTCTTTTTTTTTTTTTTTTTTTTAAATTAGAAGTATTTTCAGCTTTGGCAGAAGAATACAAATGCAAATGGCTATAAGCTAATGAAAAATTTAGCAAAATGTAAAAGACAGGAAGTTTGTATTTTTGTTACATTTTTTAAAAGTATTTTCATTGAACAAATCAAAGGAATCTTCACTCCTAATTGAAGTATGCTTCATTTGAGGTTTGAATACCAACTGACTAGCTAGAAATGATAGCTTTAATGGGCATTAAAGTATAATAGTAAGAGAATATAGATAGTTAAAACAAAATAAAAGAATATAATTATGTTACCCATTATTCCAGAACATAGAAATACACACACACACACACACACACAAAATCTGTGTGCAAAATCAAACTATTCCTATTATGAACTTAACTTTAAAATAGAACAAAAGTTACATCTTATTTCACCATCATAATCGAAATAAGGATGGATCATAATTTATTTGGTACCATTAATGACCACATGAGTCTAAGAATTGTGTAATTCTAATAAGATTTTATTAATAAATGACCCATAGCTATTTTCTAATATAAAATGTCAAACTGAAAATGCTTTGGAGAGAGTAAAATTCCCAAAGTAGCATATGTTCAAAATGGTTTCCAGACCACAAAACAGAATTAAGATGAAGGTTACCACAGGCTAAACCTATCAAGAGGATTCTGCTGTCTCATTAGTGTGCACTATCTCAAAATAATAACAGCTGACTCATGAGACCATACCCAAGAATGACCACAAAAGCAAAACAAAACAGTCTGCAGCAAAAAATGTTACAAACTGAAATCTAGGTTTCCTCCTTCTTTCAAAGGAATATGAAGTAAAAGAGATTTGATTTACATAAAATAAGAAATTAGGAAACAGTGACCTAAACTGGAGATACTTACTGGAACACTGTAGCAATTAGTTAGATGGTAGGTCATTCCTCCTCCTCTATTGCATCAGGATGCACACAAATAGTCTTAGAAAAGACGTATGACATCTGTTTAGAAATTTCCTTTGATGAGCGACTTTGCTTGTTTTATGTCTTTATTAATCTAAAAGGAGTTTACTCTGATTTGGGATGCACCCTATTTTAAAGTTTCCTTTAACTTTTCCTCTTTTAGAATAAATGCAGCTCATTTGAAATATTCTGAAAATGAAGTAAAGTAGAAAAAAGAAAGAACAACATAGGATCTTTTCCCTCAGTGATGAACATTTTGGTATGCTAAGTAGCTTGAATGCCTCTGAGAAATATCTTCATATGATTACTCTGTTGGTTAAATACAGACAAGTGTGATTAAGTCTAAATCCACACATACACCATAAATGACCGCAGGATTGGAGAAGGGCACAGGGGATGCCAGCACTTTGTTACCACAAATTGAGGGGAGCACCTGTGAGCCACCCTACATACTGCCAGGATTCTTAATTGAGGGGAAGACACAGGGGCAAGAAGGCATAACTTGGACCATTATTAGACCTTGTTAAATCCAGCTACATTGCTTTTCTAGGCAAGAATGCTTTCTTGGCACACTCCTTTCCAATTTCATTATTTTTCATTTTCATGTGTTTGGCATTTGGATTCTAGCTGTTTAAGTAAGGATCCTTGAGCTCCTCATAGGATTTTGCCTTCATTTTGGTTAGTAATGTGAAACACAGAGGATGTCTGAATAAAATTTCAAGGAGGTGGGAGGATGACTGAAGAACTACTCAGATTGGGTCACAGTCGTGCCATAATATCTTAAAATCCTATCATGTTAACCCATTAGGCAGAACTTTTCTTCTTCTTTCAGTTGCCGTCCTATAAAATGTCAATTATTTTGTAAGCGTAAGAAAAGTAGTTGCCTAACAATTCCACTAACACTGAATATAACCCAGAAGATAAGACTCATTTCAGAACTTCAAAAAGCTGATTACTTTCAGACTGACACTAGTTGTGTGTTCCTTTGCATTAGACAGATGTCCTTCTGATAACCTCCTCATTACTAAAAATTGAAGAGCATGTTTCACTAATCTGCTTATATTGGGTCTTTATCCAAGTACACACCTTAGTCAATGTCAGAATATAGAAAGAAAAGCCTAATATTGATTTTGAAGCACGGAGATACTAAAAGTTTAAACAACATTTTAGTGGCATTTTTTCCACGTTAAGATTTAAGAAAGAAGACACCAAAGATCACTTTGATGATGTACTTGATTGGATTACTTAACTGAGCCCACAGTGTATGAATATGTTGATGAATATTCTTTTATTATAGACAAAAAGTATTATCCCCAAGACTATTCTGGAAAAGAGAATCTCCATTTTATTTTGGCTTCTAACCAAAGAATCAGCCTACTTTTAAGGAAGTTTTTCTCTTGACGTTTCTGTCTTCAATGCATTAAGCTTCTATTCATATATATTTGTGTCTGTTCTTTTAACAGCCACGTCATCTAGCAATCAAGTATCTTATTTGATTTTCTTCAAATGATCTGATCTCAGATACCTTTATCCTCACAGCAGGCAATTTTTATGTAAAATACTGTATCAACTCTAATGGATCTGATGACAGTTTTAAAACCTTTCTACATTAATGGCCTTTCCATTATATTTAAGCATCGTGTCTCCTATATGCCGCGATAAATGTGACACTCCCATTATAATGTCCTAAGTAACCACTCTGAATGGGGCACTATCTGTTCTTCAAAACTGTAATTGCCTAATGCAATATATCATTTTGACTTCCAGGGGAAAAATACCCATTTAACTTACATGAGTGTTTAGTTGTAAATCTGTGATTATGTGGTTACTTTGCTATGGGAATATATATAGAAAAGATAGACCTTAGAATATGATAGAGTTACTAGAGTTTCATATATTGATATCTATACCAAATCTGATAGAGTTAATAGAGTTTTATATATTGATATCTCTATCAAATTTTCAAGTTTACTTCATAGGGGAAAACATGGAGCAGATCATATAGTGGTTATTAATATATTATTAAATATCCAGAACCAAATTTAAGTTTAAAAAAATCTTACTGTGCCCTGTTAGAAAATGTATACATACGGTGCCTCATGCAGCCTACTTTGGACATAGTCTCAGTCTGTACTGAGTCTGTGTTCCTGAGCTTAAGTCCTGAAACTTGGCTAAGAATAAATCTAACTGTGACTTTTCTACGTGCTAGTACCTGTTTTCAACTTTTGGTGAATATTCACATTCCTACTCAGTTTTTACTTCACGTATTTTGAATTCCTGATATTAGGTGCATAAATGCTTGAACCGTAATTTCCTGTTGATGAATTCACCTCTGTATCATTAAGTAGCATTTTTATCCCTGCTAGAATTTTTGCTCTTAAATATACTTTCTCTGATATAATATAGCCATTCCAAATTTTTATAGATAAGTGTTAACATAGTATGACTCTTTACATCCTTTCACTTTAGCCTTATTGGTCTTTATATATAAGTGAGTTTACATTGTAACCAGCACGTAATTCAGTCTTATCTTTCTATCCAGTCTGCCAATTTATGCCTTTTAATTAGGGTATGCAGACCACTTACATGCAACACAATGATTGGTATGGTCAGATTTATCATCTTGCTATTTGTTTTCCATTTCTCCCATCTCTCCTTTGTTGCCTCCTTTATTTAGAATTACGGAGTACCTTATAGTCCTATTTCATCTTTTTTTTTTTTGTCTTATTAGTAGTTATAACTCTTCGTTTTGTTCTTTTAATGGTTGCTGTAGGATTCACAGTATAAATTTTTAACTTACTATAGTATATCTCAAGTTACATTATACCACCTCACCTAAAGTATTAGAAACATCCTATAATCTACTTTCATTTCTTCCCACCCAACATTTATTCTAGTATTGTAACATGTTTTTCTTATATATATCTTATATATATAAACATCTCTACATTACTTTTACAATTTTCTCATTTCATGGTCAATTATCATTAAACAATTTTAAATACTAAGAAAAATACATTTATGATGTAGTTACAGTGTTTGGTGCTGTGTGTTGCAAAAACCCATATTTCCATTTGATATCATTTTCTTTCTGCCTCAAATACTTTATTTTTATCCCTTTTTTTGTACTGCAGGTCTGCTGGTATTTAATTCTTTCGCCTTTTGTATATTTTAAATAGTCTTTATTTCCTCTTCATTTTTAGATATTTTCGTTCAGTATATAACTGTGGGTTGACAATTTTTCCACTATCTTCTTACTTGCATTGTTTCTGATGAGAAATTTGTTGTCATCCTGATCTTCGTTACTATGTACATTACATGTGGTTTTTTCTTTGGTTGCTTTTAAGATTTAAAAATCTAAAGTCACTATTTTAAACAATTTGATAGCCATGTACATTGATTTTTTAAACGTCCCTTTTGAGTTTGCTGAGCTTCTTTAATTTGACTTTTCATCATATGTGGACAATTTTTGGTTATTTTGTTAAATATTTTCTCCTTTACTTCTCTCTTTTCCATGGAGAACTTCCAGTTATACACATAGTAAGCTGCTTCAAGTTGTTCCAGTGATCTTTGATTTTCCATTCATTATTGGGAGGAGGTGCTTTCTTCTTTTCTCTGTTTCCTTTTGGGTAGATTCTATTGCTTTTTAACATTTTCTCTCACCATATCTAATCAACGTTCTATGAATCTACAAGTTTTCTGGTTTGGCTTGTGGGAACAGGCCTATTTCTTGCTCTGTGTTAGTATAGGCACTGTTTTAATCCTTTTGGGTGGTTCTTTCCCCAGTGTCAGTTGGTTTTCTTAAACACGTGCACTAATCAGTGTTGTGCTAAATACTTGAGGGGACCCTCTGCCAATTTCTTGATTTCTCTCTCTGAGCTATTGTCTCTGTTTTTGTACATTTTTTTGTGAACTCCTATAATTGGCCTTGTTTTCCCTGGACTCTAAACTCTAGTTCCTCAATTCAGGGAGTCTGCTGAGAACTCCTGGTGTTGATTGTGGGAGAGTTTGTGCAAGCAAGATGATGGAACAGAAAACTCCACTGATTCTCACCACCCACTCCCAGCAAGGACACCAAATTAACAAGTATCTAACAGGAAAAAAAAAAAAGGCCAGGTGCAGTGGCTCATGCCTGTAATCCCAGCACTTTGAGAGGCCAAAGAGGGTAGATCACGGGGTCAGTTCAAGACAGGTCTGGCCAACATAGTGAAACCCTGTCTCTACTAAAAATACAAAAATTAGCTGAATGTGGTGACATGCACCTGTAGTCCCACCTACTCAGGAGGCTGAAGTGGGAGAATTGCTTGAACCTTCCCTATCCCCAGGCTGGACAGCTCATGGCTCCAAAAGAGACCTCTTCCTTCCATTTGAGGAGAGCAGAGGGAAGAGTGCAAAGACTCTGTCTTTCATCTAGGATACCAACCCAGCCACAGCAGGATAGAGCACCAGTCAGAGTCCTGAGGTCCCTATTCCAGGCCCTGGCTCCAAGATGACATGTCTAGATACATTCTGGGCCATAAAGGAACCTGCTGCTCTGAAGGAAAGGAACCAGTCCTGGCTACATTAATCACCTGCTAGCTGAAGAGCCCTTGGGCCTAGAATAACCAGCACTGATACCCAGGTACTACATCAAAAGCCTTAGTGAGCCCCTGAGACTTGTGACTTCAGGTGGGACTTAGCACATAACCTGTTGTGGTGGCTATAGGGAAAAAATTCTTCTGCTTGAGAAAAGAAGAGGAAAAAGGGACTTTGTCTTGCACATTAGGTACATTAGGTACTAGCACGGGGATAGAGCACCAAACAGGCTCTTGGTATCCCCAGTTCTAGGAGTTGACTCTTGGATGGCATTTGTGGGCCTGCACTAGGCCAGAGGGGAACCTACTGCCCTGAATGGTGAGTCCCAGACCAGGTAGCTGACCTAAGAGACCTTGGGCTTTAAGGGAACATTGATGATGGCTTGGGATGGTGATAGTTATGGGGTGAGGCTCCTTTGCCTTTGGAAAGGGGAAAGAAGAGTGGGAAGGACTGTGTCTTGTGGTTTGAGTGCCAGCTCAGCCGCAATGCAGTAGAACACTGGGTAGACTTCTAAGATTTTTCAGTCTAGTCCCTGACTCCTGGACATCATTTCTGGACCTATCTGGGGCCTGGAGGACCTCACTGCTCTGAAGAGGAAGAACACAGGCCTGGCTGGCTTTGCCATCTGCTGATTGTAAAACCCCAAGGCCTTGAGCAAACATAGGCAGTAACGAGGGAGTGGTTACAGCAGGCTTTGAATGAGACTCAGTGCTGTGCTGATTTAGGTCTGACCCAGTGGAGTCATAGTGGTAATGGCCACAAGGGTGCTTGGGTCACTCTACTTCCAGCTTTAGGTGGCTCAGAACAGAGACAGACACTCTGTGTGTTTGGGAGAAAGTAAGGGAAGAGAACAAGAGTCTCTGTCTGGTAATCCAGAGTTTCCTGGATCTTATTCAGTACGATAAAGGTGGTACCTCTATGAGCCTGCAAGAACCACAGCACTACTGAGCTTCAGTTGCCTCCTAAAGCAGATGCAGTTTAGATCACAACACCCAAGTCCTTTTACAAATCTGAAAAGTTCTTCCCAAGAAAGACAGCTACAAATAAGCCCAGACAGTGAAGACTACAATAAATACCTAACTCTTTAATGCCAATACATGAAAGAACACCTACTAGCATTAACACCATCCAAGAAAACATTACCTCACCAAATTAACTAAATAAGGCACCAGGGACCAGTCCTGGAGAAGCAGAGATATGTGACCTTTCAGGCAGGATTCAAAGGAGCTGTGTTGAGGAAACTCAAAGAAATTCAAGTTAACACAAAGACGGAATTCAGAATTCTATCAGATAAACTTAACAAAGAGATTGAAATAATTAAAAAAAATTCTGGAGCTGAAAAATACAATTGGCTACTGAAGAATACATCACAGTCTTTTAGTAACAGAATTGATCAAGCAGAAAAAAGAATTAGTGAGCTTGAAGACAGGCTATTTCAAAATATACAGTCAAACGTGACAAAAGAAAAAAGAATAAAAAACAATGAAGCACACCTACAGGTTCTAGAGAATAGCCTCAAAAAGGCAAATCTAAGAGGTATCTAAGAGGAGGTGCCGAAAGAGATAGGAGAAGAAAGTTTATTCAAAGGGATAATAACAGAGAACTTCCTAAGCTTAGATAAAGATATCAATATCCAAGTACAAGAAGGTTATAGAACACCAAGCAGACTTAACTCAAAGAAAACTACCTCAAGGCATTTAATAACCCAGCTCCCAAAATTCAAGGATAAAGAATGGATTCTGAAAGCAACAAGAGAAAAGAAACAAATAACATACAATGGAGCTTCAATTCATCTGGCAGCCAGCTTTACAGTGAAATCCTTACAGGCCACAGGAGAGTGGCATCAAGTATTTAAGTTACTGAAGAAAAATGGTTTTACCCTAAAATAGTATATCTGGTGAAAATATCCTTCAAACATGTAGGAGAAATAAAGACTTTCCCAGACAAACAAAGACTGAGGGATTTCATATACCAGACTTGTCCTACAAGTAAATGCAAAAGGTGCTCCTTCAATCAGAAATAAAAGGATTTTAGTGAGCAGAAATAATCACCTGAAGGTACAAAACACACTGGTAATAGTAAGTACACAGCAAAACACAAAATATTATAACACTGTAACTGTGGTGTATAAACTGCTCTTATCCTAAGTGGAAAGATTAAATGATGAACCAATCAATAATAATAACTACAACAACTTTTCAAGACGTAGATATAATAGCAACAACAAGTTTAAAAAGTTACAAAATGAGGAACAAAGTTAAGATGTAGAGTTTTTATTTTTGTTTATTTATACTAATAGTGTTAACTTGTTATCAGGTTAAAATAATGTATTATAGTATTTACAAGCCTCAAGGTAATCTCAAACTAAAAACTGTACAATGAATACAGAAAAAAATAAAAATCAAGAACTTAATGCATATACCTAGAGAAAATCACCTCCAATAGAGGAAGATAGAAAGGAAAGAAGGAGGAAGAGGAGACCACAAAACAACCAGAAAACAAGTCCATACTTATCAATAATAACATTAACTGTAAATAGACTAAATTATCCAGTCAAAAGACATAAAGTGGCTAGAAAGATGAAAAACAAAATACATTATTCTGTTGCCTACAAGAAACACACTTCATCTATAAAGACACACACAGACTGAAAATAAAAGAATGGAAACAAGATATTCCATCCCAATGGAAACCAAAAGAGAGCAGGAGTCACTATACTTATATCAGACAAAATACATTTCAAGAAAAAAACTATAAGAAGAGATAAAGAAGGTCACTATATAACGATAAAGGGGTCAATTCAGCAAGAGGATATAAGAATCATACAAATATATGCACCCAACACTGGAGAACTGATATATATATATATATATATCACACACACACACACACACACACACATATACATACACATACACACACACACACACATATATATATACACATACACACACACATATATATGAAATATTATCAATGAGTTAAAGTGACAGATAGGCCCCAGTATTATAATAGCTGGAGACTTCAACACCTCACTTTCAGCATTGAACAGATCTTCCAAACAGAAAATCAACAAAGAAACATCAGACTTAATCTACTCTATGACCAAATGGATTAAATATATATTTACAGAACATTTCATCCAAGAGCTACAGAATATACATTCTTTTCCTCAGCCCATGGATTATTCTCAAGGATAGACTGTAGGTTATGTCATAAAATAAGTCTTAAAACATTCAAAAAATTGAAATGAAATTAAGAAACTTCTCTGACCACAATGAAATAAAACTAGAAATTAATAACAAGCAGAAGTGTGGAAAATATGCAAATACAAAAAAGTTAAACAATATTCTCCTGGATGATCACTGAGTCAAAAAAATTAAGAAGAAAATTGAAAAGTTTCTTAAAACCAAGGATAATAAAAACACAACATACCAACATTCCTGAGATACAGCAAAAGCAGTAATAAGAAGAAAGCTTGTAAGTGCCTACACCAAAAAAGGAGGAAAAATTCCAAATGAAAACCTCACAATGAATCTTACATAACTAGAAAAGCAAGAGCAAACCCAAAATTAGTAGAAGAAAAGAAACAATAAAATTCTGAGCAGAAATAAATGAAATTGAAATTAAAAAATACAAAAGATGAATGAAACCAAAAGTTGCATTTTTGACAAGTTAAACAAAATTGACAAACCTTTAGCCAGACTAAGAAAAAAAGATAAAATCCAAAGAATCAAAATCAGAAATGAAAAAGGAAACATCCTGGGACTCAATGGTTTCACTGCTGAATTGTACCAAACATTTAAAGAACTAATACCAATCCTATCCGAATTATTCTGAAAAATCAAGGAGGAAATACCTCCAAACTCATTCTTCAAGGCCAGTATTACCCTAATACCAAAAGCAAAGACAAATCAAAAAGCAAAAATTATGAGTCAGTATCTTTGATGAATATTAATCCAAAAATCCTCAATGAGATACTAGGAAATTGAATGCAACAATACATTAGGAAGCTTATTCATTGTGAACAAGTGGGATTTCATCCTGGGATGCAAGGATGGTTCATAATACATAAATCAATCAATGTGATACATCATATCTACAGAATGAAGGATGAAAACCCTATGATAATTTCAACTGATGCTGAAAAATATTGTATAAAATTCAACATCCCTTCATGATTAAAAAACAAACTCAAAAACTGAGGATAGGAGGTACATACCTCAACATAATAAAAGCCGCATATGACAGACCCACAGCTAGTATTACACTGAATGGGGAAAAGCTTAAAGCTTCTTCTCTAAGATCTGGAACCCAACAAGAATGCCAACTGTAATCACTATTACTGAAAGACCTAGATAGAGCAATCAGACAAGAGAAAAATAAAAAAGACATCCAAATTGGAAAGGAAGATGTTAAGTTATCCTTGTTTGCAGATGATAAGACTGTATATTTGGAAAAACCTAAAGACTCACAAGAAAACTGCTAGAACTGATAAACAAACTCAGGAAAGTTGCAGGATACAAAGTCGACATACAAAAATCAATAACATTTCTATATGCCAACAGATAACAATCTGAAAAAATAATAAAATACAACCTCAGTTATAATAGCCACACATAAAATTAAATATCTAGGAATTAATCAAAGAAGTTAAAGATCTCTATAATGAAAAAAATTATACACTGATGAAAGAAACAGAAGAGGACACACATACAAAAAGGAAAAATATTCTATGTTCATGGATTGGAAGAATAAAAGGGAAGAATATTTTATGTTCATGGATTGGAAGAATCAATATTGTTAAAATAGCCATACTACCCAAAGCAACCTACAGACTAAATGCAATCTCTATCAAAATACCAATGTCATTTTTTAGAGAAATACAAAAAATAATCCTATAATTTATATGGAACCATGAAAGACCCAGTATAGGCAAAGCTATCATAAGTAAAAAAACTGGTGGGATCACATTGCCTGACTTCAAATTATACTGTAGAGCTATAGTACTCCAAAACAGCATGGTACTAGCATAAAAACAGACACATAGACTAACAAAACAGAATAGAGAACTGAGAAGCAAATCCACATGCCTACAGTGAACTCATTTTTGACAAAGGTGCCAAGCATATACACTCAGGAAAAGACAGTCTCTTCAATAAATGGTGTTGAGAAAACTGGATATCCATAGGCAGAAGAATGAAACTAGACCCCTATCTCTCACCATATACAAAAACCAAATCAAAATAGATTACCTACTTAAATCTAAGAACTCAAACTATGAAAACTCAAACTACTATGAGAAAACATTGGGGAAATCAGGACATTGGTTTGAGCAAAAATTTCTTGAGCAATATCTGACAAGCACAGGCAACCAAAGCAAACATGGACAAGTGGGATCACATCAAGTTAAAAAGCTTATGCACAGCAAAGGAAACAAGCAACAAAATGAAAAGACAACAAACAGAATGGGAGAAAATATTTTCAAACTACCCATCTGAAAAGCAATTAAACACCAGAATATATGAGACGCTCAACTTTCCTATAGAGTTCCTACAACTCTATAGGGAAAAAAAACCTGGTAATCCAATTTAAAATATGGGCAAAACATTTGAATAGACATTTCTCAAAAGAAGACATATAAATGACAAATAGGCATATGAAAAGGTACTCAACGTCATTGATCATCAGAGAAAAGCAAGTCAAAACTGCAATGAAATATCATCTCACCCCAGTTAAAATGGCTTATATCCAAAAGACAGACAATAACAAATGATGGCAAGGATGTGGAGAAAACAAAACACTGTACACTGTTGGTGGGGATGTAAATTAGCACAACCACTATAAAGAACAATTTGGAGGTTCCTCAGTAAACTAAAAATTGAGCTACCATATGATCTAGCAATCCCGCTGCTGGGTACATATCCAAAATAAAGGAAATCAGTATATTGAGGCAATATCTGCACTTCCGTGTTTGTTGCAGCAGTGTTTACAATAGCCAAGATTTAGAAGCAACCTCAATGTGCATTCAATGGATAAAGAAATTGTGGTACATATACACAATCAAGTACTATTCAGCCATAAAAAATATGAGTTTCTGTCATTTGCAACAACATTGATGGAATTGAAAATCATTATTTAAGGAAAATAAGCCAGGCATAAAAAGTCAGACATTACATGTTTTCATTTATTTGTGGGATTGAAACATCAAAACAATTCAACTTATTGACATAGAGAGTAGAATCATGGTTACTCCAGGCTGGGAAGTGTAGTGGTGGGTTGAGGGGCTGGGGTTGGAGATGGTTAATCAGTAAAAAAAATGGTTAGAAAGAATGAATAAGACCTATTATTTGATAGCACAATAGTGTGACTACAGTCAGTAATAACTTAATTGCACATATTAAAATAAATAGTAATTGGATTGTTTGTAACTCAAAGCATAAGTGCTTGAGGGGATGGATACCTTATTCTTCATGATTTGCTTATTTGACATAGCAACCCTGTATCAAACGATGTGATGTACTGCATAAATGCATACACCTACTATGTAGCCATAAAATTTTAAAAGAATAAGAAGTAAAAATAAAAAGAGACTCTAGGTGTTCTCCTTCCCTGTGCAAAATCCTGAAAACTTTAGCATGACTATAATATAGAGAAATTATAACGTACATCTTGTTGTTTCCTTTTTGTCTGATATTCAGTGTCTTCAAAACTATTTTCATATATTTTTACTGTTTCATTTTTTATTAAGGCAGTGGAAAAATTTCATTCTTGTGATTTCATGTTGGCCCTCTAATACTAAGCCTTATTTTCACACTTAACTGCTTGACACTTTTATTAGATTCCTAAATAATTTGCACCTTATGTTACAGAGTCAGAACAATTGTTTAGACATGTAGAGCATCCTCTTAGATCAGTTTAAATGTCTTGTTTTAGCTTAAATTTCCCACCAGGGTTAAAACTACAGCTATAGCTCAGCATCTGGGCCCAAGTTACTGACGTGTGCCTTAGACCAATAGACGCCGAACTTAATGAAAGGACTGCCTCCAATCATACTTAAAAAGTGAATCTGTACCTCAAGTCCCAGGTGCTACAGTAGTTTTACAAGATCTCAAGACTGGGATCCTAGCTCTGAAGCTTGTCCAGTCATCTGGGCCTGGATCCCAATGTCACTGCAGCTACCTGTGGGCTATTTTAGACCCCATGCCAAAAGAGATCTCTTCAGCAATGACTCCTCACTGAGGAAAAAAAAAGCACAGGAGAATCCCTGAAGCCCTTGCCCTTAAAAACTACACAGCCAACATCGCTGTCAAAAGCTCCTGCAGCCTAGACTAGTGAGGCATTTGCAGTCATTGTTGACATTAATCACAACTAAAGAAGTTGCATGGGAGACTATGTCACTGTGCCCTCATGGAAACAGAATTATCACACCCTGCCCCACCAACACCTTCATGTCTATCTGCAGGTGTTACTCTTGCCTTATGAAAACACTCTGTAAAGTTTGAAAGAGGTGACTACCTCTGCACTGGCATCAATTCAAGGACACAAGAAACATGAAAAAGCAGTGAAACATGACACCAACCAGAGAAAAACAATAATTCTTTAGTAACTGAGCATAAAGAAATGAACATTTATGAATTGCATGAAAAGGAATTGAAATTAACGATCTTAAGGAAATTCAGTTAGGTGCAAGAGAATACAAGTAGACAATTCAAATAAATCAGAAAAACGATTTGTAATTTAAATGAGAGATTCAACAAAGAGAGAGATATAATAAAATAAAACTAAACAGAAATCTTAGAGCCAAAAAATTTAACCAAGGCAATAAAAATGGAATAGAGAACTTTAGCAGCAGAATAGATCAAGAAGAAATAATCTGTCAATGAAGACATGTCTTTTGAAATACATATGAGGAAAAAGAGAAAGAAGAATAAAAAGGAGTGAAGACAGCCTACAGGACTTATGAGACACCATCAAGCAAACGAACACTCATGTTATGGGAGTTTCACAGAGAAGAGATGGTGAAAAGGACAGAAAATTTATTTAATGAAATAATTGCTAAAATTTTCCAAGTCTTGGGAGAGATCTGGACATTCAGCATGAAGATGGAAGATCTCCAAACAGATAGAGGTAACAGATAGTCTCTTCAAGGCACATTATGGTAAAACTATCAAAAGTCAAAGACGAAGAGAGAATTGTAAAATCAGCAAGAGAAAAGCAACAACTCACATATAAGTGCCATTAGACAATGAGATTTATCAGGAGAAACTTTGCGGGCCAGGAGAGAATCAGATGATATATTCAAAGTGATGAAAAAAAATTCCACAAACCAAGAATACTATGTCCAGCAAAGCCATCCTTCAGTAATAAAAGAGAAGTAAAGTCTTCTCCAATAAGCAAATGCTGAATGAATTCACCACTAGACATGCTCTGACAGAATGCTTGAATAAGTTCTTCACACAGAAAACAAAGATGATAATTACAGATGGACCTCCAACTTATGATGATTTGACTTACTGTTTTTTACTTTATGATGGTGTGAAACTAGTACAATCCCAACATACTTTGAATTTTGAAGTTTTCCTGGGCTAGTGATACATAGTACATGGGATATTCCATATTTTATTATAAAAATATCCTTTTTAGAAATAATGTTGCCTAACTGTAGGCTAACGTTAAGTGTTATAAGCGCATTTAAGGTAGGTTAGGCTAAGCTAGGATGTTGGGTAGGTTAGGTGTATTAAATGCATTTCCTACTTATAGGATTTTCAGCTTAAAATGGGTTTACTGGGATGTAGCACCATTATAAGTTATAGAGCATTTGTACCACAATGAATCTATATAAAAGTAATACATTCACTGGTAGAGGTAAATATGTAGTCAAATGCTGAATATTCCAATATTGTAATGACAGTATATAAATCATACCTATCTCTAATATGAAGCTTTTTGTTAAGCCTCATTGTTGGCACAAAAACAAAAACAAAAACAAAAACCCTGACAGCAGATATACAAATTATTAAGAGAAGGGAATTAAAGCTAAGGACTACAAAATATTATCAAATCACAAATGAAGATGATAAGAGAGGAAGAAAGGAACAAAGGAGATGCAAAACAATCAGAAATAAACAAAAAGGCTGTGGTGAGTTGTTACCTATCAATTATAACCTTGAATATAAATGAATGAAATTCTCTAAGCAAAAGACAAAGTGACTGAATGGATTAAAAAACAATATTTAACTACATGCTGCCTACAAGAGATCCATTTAAGCTTTAAAGACACACATATGTTGAAAGGAAAAGGAGGAGGAAGATATTCCATGTAAATAATAATCAAAAGAGATCAGAGGTGACAATACTTATACATCTGATAAAACAGACTTCAAGTCAAAAACTCTTGCAAGAGACAAAGAAGATAATTATTTATTGATAAATGGATCAATTTATCAAGAGGATATAACAGTGGTAAATACATATGCACTCAACATTGAAGCACCTAAATATATAAAGTAAATATTATTAGACATGAAAGAAGAAATAGGTACCAATACAGTAAGAGCAGGAGAATACAATACACGTTCAAAAATAGATAGATCAACCAGACAGCAAATCAACATGGAAATACTAGACGTGAACAGAACTTTAACCTAAATGGAACTAACAAACATGTATAAAACTCTCCAATGTACAGCAGCAGAATATACATTCTTCTCTAGTGCACATGGAACATTCTCCAGGACAGACCATATGTTAGGACACAAAACAAGTCTTAACAAATTTAAGATTGAAATCATACCTAGTATTGTTTCCAACCACAATGATATGAAACTAGAAATTGATACTAGGAGGAATCTTGAAAAATGTATAAGTATATGGAAATTAAACAACATGCTTCTGAACTACCGATGGGTCAAATAAGGATTCGTAAGAAAAAATTTAAAATATCTTGAGCCAATGATGGAAACACAATATATCAAAATGTATGGAATGCAGTCAAAGTAGTTCTAAAGGAGAAAATTTATAAAAATAAATGCCTCATTAAAAAAAAGACTAACACTAAATAAATAGCCTAACATTATGTCCCAAAAAGCTAGAATAAGAAAAATAAAATGAGACCAAATTTAGCAGATTAAAGAACAGAAATAATCAGAGAATTGGAAAAAAAAAAAGAAAAAAAAGAGTAAAACTAGAATTTTTTGGACAAAATAAACAAATTGACATTTGTCTAGCTAGACTGAGAGAAAAAGACAGATCACTCAAAAAATAAAATAAGAAGTGAAAGTGGACACACTACAACAGATGCCTCTGAAATTTAAAAAAAACATAAGGGACTATTATGAACATTAATATGCCAACAAATTGGATAACTTGGAGCAAATGAATAAATTTTTAGAAAAATTTAGCCTACCAAGATTGAATCAAGAAGAAATAGAAATCTTGAACAGACTGATAAAAAAATAAAAGAAATTAGAAATAATTAAAAATGTTCCAGCAAAGAAAATATCAGAACCAGATGACTTGGACGAATTCAGGCTGAATTCTACCAACCATTCAAATAATTATTACCAATACTTCTTGAATGTTTTCAAAATATAGAGGTGAAGAAAATACTTCCAAACACATTTTATAGGGCCAGCATCACTTTGATAATAACACTGGACAAATAAATCACAAGGAATAACAAACAAATAAATATTGATGCAAAATTTCTCAAGAAAATATTAGCAAACCAAATTCAACAACACTTCAAATATTATATACCATTGGCAAGTGTATATACCCCTGGCATGTAAGTCTGGATTAAAATACACATATCAGACATGTGATACCTCATAATGGCATACTGGAAAATGAAAACAATATAATTGTCTCAATTGACGCAGAAAAATATTTAACAAGGTGCAGCATTTTTTCTTGATAGAGATCTCTTAACAATTTAAGTATAGAGTGAAATTTCCTCTACATAAGAAGGGCCATTTATAAATAACCCATAGCTAATGTGATGATCAACGGAGAAAAACTGAAGACCTTCCTGCTAAGATCCAGTACAAGGAAGGATATGCACTGTCACCACTTCTGTTCAACATAATATTGGAGGTATTATTATTATTACTATTACTTTATTTTTTTGAGACTAAGTCTTGCTTTATCTCCCAGGCTGGAGTGCAGTGGTGCCATCTTGGCTCACTGCAACCTCTGCCTCCTGGGTTCAAGCGATTCTCGTGCCTCAGCCTCCCAAGTAGCTGGAATTACAGGCATCCACCACCATGCCTGGCTAATTTTTGTATTGTTAGTAGAAACAGGGTTTCACCATGTTGGCCAAGCTGGTCTCGAATTCCTGACCTCAAGTGATCCTCCTGCCTTGACCTCCCAAAGTGCTAGGATTACAGGCGTGAGCCACTGCACCCAGGAGCTTGGTCACTGTTGGTTTATAACCGAGCTACTGATTTGTGTATATTAATTTTGTATCCTGAAACTTTGCTGAATTCATTTATCAGTTCTAGGAGTTTTTGGATGAGTTTGTAGGGTATTCTATGAATATGTCATCAGCAAACAGTTACTGTGTGATTTCCTCTTTACTGATTCGGATGGTCCTTTATTTCTTTTTCTTGCCTGATTGCTCTGTTAAAACTTCCAGTACTATGTTGAACAGAAGTGATGAAAGTGGGCATCTTTGTCTTGTTCCAGTTCTTAGGGGAAATGCTTTCAACTTTTTCCCATTCAGTATAATGTTGGTTGTGAGTTTGTCATAGATGGTTTTTACTACCTTAAGGTATGTCCCTTCTATGCCAGTTTTGTTGAGGGTTTTAATCAAAGGGATGTTGTATTTTGTCAAATGCTTTTTCTGCATCTATTAAGACGATTATGTGATTTTTGTGATTAATTCTGTTTATATGGTGTATCTATTATATTTGTTGACTTGCATATGTTAAACCATCCCTGAATTCCAGGTATGAAACCCACAATTATCTTTCTGATATGCAATTCGATTCAATTCACTAGTGTTTTGTTGAGGATTATTGCATCCATGTTCACTAGGGATATTTGTTTGTGGTTTTCTTTTTGTGTTTATCCTTTCTTGGTTTTGGTATAAGGGTGATGCTGGTTTTAGAGAATGATTTAGGGAGGATTACTTCTTTCTCTGTCTTTTGGAATAGTGTCAATAAAATTGGTACCAATTTTTCTTTGAATGTTTGCTAGAATTCAGCTGTGAATCAGTATGGTCCTGGACTTTTATTTGTTGGTAACTTTTTCATTATTCTTTCAATCCTGGGGCTTCTTATTGGTCTGATTACAGTTCCTATTTCTTCCTGGTTTAATCTAGGAGGACTGTATATTTTCAGGAATTTATCCATCTCCTCTAGCTTTTCTATTTTATGTGCTAAATTTATTGAGAATCCCTCATATGTGATGAGTTGTTTCTTTCTCTGTTCAAAAGTCTCTGCCATTGGTTTTGGAAAGTTTGGTTATTATGTGTCTTGGTATGGGTTGCTTTGATTTAGCATATTTGGAGTTTGTTGAGCTTTCTGGATGTTTATATTCATGTCTTTCATCAAATTTGGGAAATTGTCAGCCATTATTTCTACAAACATTCTCTTAGCTCCTTTCTCTTTCTCTTCTCTTTTTCACATAACTACAATGCATATGTTGGTCCACTTGATGGTTTCCTATGGGTCCCTTAGGATTTGTTCATTTTTCTTTATGTTTTTTTCTCTTCATCAGTCTCAATAATTCCTATTGTTTTACCTTCAATTTCACTAGATTTTTACACTATGCACTCATATCTGCCTTTGGAATACTCTGAATTTTTCATTTTAGTTGTTGTACTTTTCAGCTCCAGAATTTCTTTTTGGTTTCTTTTTAGGTTTTCTGTCTCTTTACAGGTATTTACATTTTGATAATACATCATGTTACTGGTTTTCTCCATGACTTCCTTTAATTCTCTGAGCATCTTTAAGACAGTACTTTTAACAACTTTGTCTAATATATCTGTCATTAGATTTTTTTTTCATGGACAGTTTTAGGTGTTTTTCTTTAAATGAACAATAATTTTTTATTTCTTTGTGTGCCTTATGATTATTTTTGCTTGAAAACCATACATTTAATACATTTAAACTATACTACACATCTACTAATGTGTTTTCTCTGGACATAGGATTCTCCCCCTTACCTGGAGTTTGCTGTTTTCTTTTCATTTTTTGAAAATTTGCTTTAGGTTTTTTCTGTGTTGAGGACCCATGTGAGGTGTTAAAACCTTCTCAAGTCTTTTCTTAGCCTATACCTTCCCCTGGAGTAAGTGGTAACTTTATAATTCCCCCTATACATGAAGCTGATTTTGAATGTCCTAGTCTTAAATGCCTGGCTTACAAAAGGAGAAAAAGAGAAAAACGATGGGGGAACAAAAAGGTGCCAGCCCTTTAAATCACCTGAAATCAAGTCAACCTTATGGAGCAGGGCTTGCAACAAAGAAGGAAGGTGTTACAATAACGGCTGCTGCCTTTTATTTTCTGCACTTCTGTGATCAGAAGTAGCAATCAGCAATCAGAGCACAGATACCTGATATTTGGAGAATTGGGTACTTTTTGCCTAACCTAGCTCCTAAAAGCTGTGGGCAAGGTGTTCCAAGAACATTTGCAGAGATGCTTGCCATAGGAGTGAAGACTGGAGGATGGGTAGCTGCTACTATACTAAAAACTGCAATTGACTGACATTAACTACAATGTATTATTTAAGCCTTCCCTGGAAGTTACAAGCCTTCAATAGATTCCAGAGTTCCAAGATAGTTACATCAGAAATATTCTACCAGTGTAGTTGTTTTCCAGGTAGGCAGACAGATTTCTGGTACTTCCTAGCCCAGTCTTCTCAGAATCCTTTACAATCCATTTTGATACATACAGAACATACGTCTGTGATAATCACTCTGAGATCAGGTTCATCACAGGAATGGCATAGATAGGACTGATCAGAGGGAAAAAAGAAGACTTCCAGAAGAAGAAAATGATATAATTTTTTCTTTTGGTTTATTCCACACTGATAAATCAGGGAAACTAAATAATTTTTATTTTTAAATATATTAAATAAGTTTTTCTTTTTTCTAAGTATTGTATGCTTTTTTTCCAGAAATCTATTTAGAGACATGGCTCTCAACTTGGTATAAATCTCATATGTCATGGAGAGGAAAAGGATTTTTTAAAGACATGTAAACAACTCTGAGACTCTGTACAACTCCCTTCTCACTTCCCAAGTTTCACAATAGTGAAGTCCCACTAAAATATCGGCATATACTGCAGAGTCATAGTAACCAAAACAGCATGGTATTGGCATACAAACAGACACATAGAACAATGGAACAGAATAGAGAACCTAGAAAGAAATCCACACACCTACAGAGAACTCATTTTTGCCAAAGGTGCCATGAATGTACACTGGGGAAATGACAGTCTCTTCAATAAATGGTTCTGGAAAAACAGAACATCCATATGCAGAAGAATGAAACTAGACCTCTGTCTCTCATGATACACAAAAAAATCAAATCAAAATGGATTGCTGACTTAAATGTAGGACCCCAAATTATGAAACTACTATAAGAAAACTTTAAGGAAACTCTATAGGACATTGGTCTGGGCAAAAATTTCTTGAGTAATACCCCCACAAACACAGGCAACCAAAGCAAAAAAGGACAAGGACAAATGGGATCACATCAAGTTACAATGCTTCTGCCCAGCAAAGGAAACAATCAACAAAGTGAAGAGATAACAAACAGAATGGGAAGCAATAGTTGCAAACTAGCCATCTGATAAGGGATTAATAACTAGAATACATAAGAAGCTCAAACAATTCTATAGGAAAAAAATTCTGATAACCCAACTAAAAAAAAAAAGCAAAAGATTTGAATAGTTATCTATCAAAAGAAGACATACAAATGGCAAACAGGCATATAGAAAGGTGCTTAACATCATTGATTACCAGAGAAATGCAAATCAAAACTACAGTGAGATATCATCTCACCCCAGTTAAAATGGCTTATATCAAAAGACACAACAATAAATGCTGATGAGGATGTGGAGAAAAGGGAACCCTCATACACTGTTGGTGGGAATGTAAATTAGTAGAACCACTATGGAGAACAGTTTGGAAGTTCCTCAAAAGACTAAAAATTGAACTACCATATGATCCAGCAAACCCACAGCTGGGTATATACTTGAAAGAAAGGAAATCAGTATATTGAAGCAATATGTACACTATCATGTTTGTTGCAGTACTGTTTACAACCACTAAGATTTGGATGAAACATAAGTGTCCATCAACAAATAAATGGATAAAGAAAGTATACGTTATATACAATATATATTCAGCCATAAGAAAGCATCAGTTCCTGTCATTTGCAACAACATGGATGAAGCTAGAGGTCATTATGTTAAGTGAAATAAGCCAGGCACAGAAAGAAAAACATCACATATTCTCACTATTTGTGCAATCTAAAAATCAAAATAATTGAACTTATGGACATAGGGTGCAGAAGGATGGTTACGAGTCTATAAAGGGTAGTGGGAGTGTGAGGGGGGAGGTGGAATGGTTAATGGGTACAAAAAAATAGTTGGAAAGAATGAATAATAACTAGTATTTGATAACATAACAGGATGACTATAGTCAACAATAATTTAATTGTATATTCTAAAATAACTAGAAGAATATAATTGGTTTGTTTATAACACAAAAATAAATGTTTGAGGGGATATATACTCCATTTTCCGTGATGTGATTATTATGCATGGCATGCCTGTATCAAAACAACTCATTCACTCCATAAATAAATGTGCCTATTATGTAACCGCAGAAATTTAGAATACAAAAATAAAAAAGACAAAAAAGAAATAATTTTAAAAATTGCAGTAGAAATGCTAATTATCAATGATATTATTAAAAGCCATATTTTCATGATTTGATTAAATTAGATAATTTCTTTTTAGAAAATAGTTCTTTAGTGTCTTAAATTCTATGTAAAGCTTTCTTGTTTCATGTATGCATAGTATTTAGTAATATTTATTTTGGTAATTATTCTCAAACACTTAACAAATTACCCTGAAATTGCTTTTTTGTTTAAAATACATATAAAAAGCACTTGTATCATTTAAAAAATAATACATTAAAATTTTAAAAACTAAATGAAAAAACTATGTCATTATAATGGTTATCTTTTCAGCCTTTCCTTTAAAATTTGTTAGCCTCCAGATAACAGAAGTTTCTGTTGCAAAAAGAAAATAATAATTCCATTTATATGTGTGTGTATATGTGTACACACATACATATATAATCATCAATATTCCCAAGTTTCATGGTCTTCTCATGACCCTTGACAACTCAGCCAATTACTCTAGCAGCTTGAAAACAAGAAATGCAGCATCTCTGGTGTAAGCCATCAAAATTAGAATTCAACTCTAGGAGCAGTCCATGTGAGAACCAAACAAATAAGGACACACATCAGCAAGACAGTAGACAGGAATGATTACTCCACCTAAATTACCCCCAGGAGACTAGAGGTAGCAGCAGAACAATCTACCTAATTTTAATGCAGAAATGAAGGGAGAGAACCTAGTATATCCTCCTGAAGCTTAACAGAAATCTCCAATATGCTTCGGAAATGTCCCAGACCACCTCTGTCTAAAACTAAAGCACTATTCACTTTATAAGCAAACTTCAAAGTGTGATCCAAGGATTAACTGGTTTGAAATTAAATTGTAGATTCTGGCACTCAATTCCCTTAAATCTCTTAACTCAGAAACTCTGAAATTGTCTTTCAAGAATTTGCATTTCGAACAAGGTATCCAGTGGATTATTTTAAAAATAATATTTCATGGAAACATAATTACATACAGAAAATAATGTGTGACGGATACCCAGACCAAGATATAAAGCATTGCCATCATTCTAGAAAGTTCCTCTTGCCCCTTTCTAGTCAACTCCCCTTGATATATCAACTATACTAAGTGAATTTTTAACTTTTCTCAGCTTACATTGGTTATTTCTGTTCCTGAGTCTCATAAAAATGGAACCTATAGTAAGCAAACTTTTGTTTCTGGTTTCTGTCCCTCAGCATATTATTTTTGAAGCCAGGTAATTGTTAGGCATGGTGGACTTTGAAAACCAAAGCTTTCTAAAGCAGAAATTGTCATAAGAAAGTCTAATCTTGGAATTCTTCTGAGGTGATGAAGTTATCTCAAGTTATCTCATTTTAAGGGTGTTTTGCCTCAGAGGCAGGTCCGTTACATGGTTGCCAGGTAGGCTGCTAAACTGAACTCTTCTGCACCAAGGATTTCACTCTTGGAGTCGAAACCAGCTTAAGAAATCAACTACTGCATTTTCATTGTCATACTTTCACCATTTCTAAAGTTATGTTTATCTTCAATTTGAAATTCCATGAGAGGAATTTTTAAAACACCACAATGAAAACCAGTCAAAATTTCAGTTAATATCTGGCTTTAAATAAAATAATAACAAGTGGCTGAATGTCTCAGCATTCACCTTTTCCTTTCACGGTCCTTTCGGCTTGATTGCTACAGGTTTTCACTTAAGAATTCTAAGTAGTTTCTCAGAATGAAGATAATAACACAGCAAGAAATCCAAGTTGTAATGATCAGAGAAACATGAAAATTATGATGCAAAACACATAGTAGACCACCTAGGCTTCAGCCCTGCCAGAGAGATATTGGCCACTGTGGTACGTTGTTGAGTGTTTTGCTGAGTTCAGTGCTTCAAGCAATTTGACTTTCATTTTTCTTTTGACTGAGTCTTCCACAATCAAATAGCTATTGTAGGATCAAAGATCTGCTGGAGATGTAAATTAACTTTTCTTTCCCTTATGTTTCCCTCTACAGACTCCAGTGATGTAAGCCAGCTTTTCATTAAATTGTCTTCTCTCTTGGTCTCTGATGTCAGAAGAAGTGATAAAAGTTAGAAGTAAGCTGTCATGCTTCCCCACTGCCATTATACCAAAAGGCCTGCTTGGAGCTGGCAGGGGATGCATGTGAGATTAAATGAGAGGAGGAATAATCTAGACAGTGAAGAATGTCTGCATGGCTGATGGGCAGCATGGGGATGTTCAGTACAGGAAATAGTGAAAGAAAGCTTCTAAAGACATTTTTAGTTAAAGCTGATCCCATAAGGGGAATATGCTGGGGAAACTTGGAACCTTGAATAGTCCCTTTATCAGTTGCATTATTATCAAATAGGATATTGGCTACTTTTCTTTTAAAGCTTACCATTGATTTGGGTTTTACACCGTTTGGTTTAATTTTTTCTTGCATTAACTATCATTGCTCAGGAAACAATTATTAACTATATTTCAATTTATATGTTTGTAAACTATTCTTTCTTGAAGCAAATATTTACTCATATCAGATCTTTAACTCTACCATGTAGAAAACATTAACTTTTTACCAAGAGGTGAGTCAACTTGTAACTATGGGACTTATAAATGGTCAACAAGAGGTTCACAGTTTATAGTCAAGGTTCTTTGGGAAGCTATACTTTCTACTTTCATTTATTGTAGATGCAAAGAAAAGAAAGCTACTATAATTCTGGGTCACTCAAGTAGCCTAGTAGCTCCATTACTTTCTGCTTCAAAGAAGAATATATCTTTGAAAATGTTACTAATTCTGAACTGAGGTCTTTTTCATTTATTTGACCTTTGATGCTTCCCCATTGATTCAGCACAAGTTTTATTTCATAGTGATGGAGATAAAATGCATATTTCCACTCTATGCTCCATTCTGTACATCTCTATTGGAGAAGGGAAAAATTCATAACTTTGAAGTGATGTGCTTAGAGATTAGGTACAAAAAAAGAGAAATGTTTGATTATCAGGAATTATAAAATTGGCAAACTCTGCAAAGTCATCTAGAAAAACAGGACATTTGGATTGAGCATCAAAAAATACTGGTCAGAATTGAAGCTCTGCTACTTACTAATTGCAAATCACACAATCTGAATCCTATTTTCTTGATCTATGAATTGAGGATACTATTACCTGGTCCTTCTGGAGGTTTTTTCTGGAGTTGGGGGTGAAAATCAAATGAGGTAATCAATGTGAATGTACCTTGTGTTCTAAAAAGTACTACGAACATGTGAGGGGTTGCTGTTGCTTTTGCTGCTGCTTGTGCTGATAGTGATGACAAACCTCATGGCATCCTGGAAGACAAACACACTGGAATACAAACCCAAGTTACTGTTCTGCTAAATGTGTGTCACTATTTAGTGTGTGTCACATTTTTATATCAAGTTTCCTTATCTGTAAAATGAGGTTTAATATTACTGTTTAAAATGAACACACAAAAATATAACTATTTAAATAATATATAAAGTATATAGTTGTTAGTAAATGCCAAACACATAATAGATGATCAATAAATATTAATTTTCTTTGTAACTTCCTCCTCCCCATGCACATGCATGCACGTACACATACACACACACACACACACACACGTGCACACACACACTCTGAAGCACACATTTGGGACCAGGGCAAGAGTTGGAATTAGGGCAAGAATTGGCAATTTAGGGCCTGTGAAATAAATCTGGCCCACCCTCTGTTTTTGTTAATAAAGTTTTATTTGAACACAGTCACACTCATTTGCTTACATATTACCTATAGTTGCTTTTGCACTACAATGATAGAATTGACTAGTTGCAACAGAGACTGTATGGCCCATGAAACCTAAATACTTACAGACCCATATGGCTCTTTATAAAAAGTTTGCTGATCCCTGGTCTAAAGAAAGGATCTAATATTATAAAAATAAGAAATGAATAGTCTTATCAATTGGTGTTTATTTATATGAACAACAGATACAACCTTGGAGGTGTAGATGGAATCTCAAACATTTTGATGTCAGGACCTCTTTACAATGAAAAAACTTTTATATATATACATATATATATATATATGTTGGTTTGATCTGTCTATATTTATCATATTCAAAATTAAAAACAAAATTAATTCTTAAAAATATTAATTCATAAAATTAACTTATTACCTATTAAAATAAATATTTTCATTAAAAATATATTTTCCAAAGCAAAAAATTAGTTAAAAGATTAGTGCTTTATATTTTTGCAAATGTCTTTAATGTTTGGCTTAAATAAAGACAATAGGAATCTCATATCTGTGTCTGCATTCAATCTGTTCTGATAATACACATATATAGCCTTTGCAAAATTCTGCTGTACACTTGTGCAGTCCTAGCATTATTATAAAAATAGTTTTGAGTTTGTGGACACTCAGCTGTCCCATATTACAGTTTGAAAACCACTTCTATAAGGTGGTGTGTAAATGTACAAAATCCAAACCAGGGTAATAACCTCAAAATATAAAATTTAACTCATAATATTAAGACCCTGATAAATTTCCCTATCTGTTTCATAGCAAATAATTTGTTTTGAATGCAGATATATTTTGTTAAGTAGAAGACTGTGCACTAAAATGTAGTCCTTAAACCAAAATTCCATGTATAAAACCACATATTTTATATTGATTTGCATTTTTAAATGTAAAAATGGATTCACATTTCTATGTGTAAAATGCCAGGCTCAAAATACTTCTACTGCTATGATCCCATGTCTTATTTACTGAGGAGGCAAACCATACTAGCCCAGAATCAGGGTTTTGTGACCATCCATTTAAAATATAATTGCCTCTACTATTTCTAAGTCCCAGTTCTGCAACCCTGAGGCTCTTTTAAATTTGAGAAACAGTTTTGATGGGCCCCATATTGAGTATTATTATTTCCCAGAGGTACTATTAATAGTTTATGGCCAGGCCATCCATCCCTGAGTTTCCATTAAAAGACAGAGAGTCTATGGCACTGTAATTTTTTCCCATCAGATTTTTTTGACCATCTGCCCTTGCTCCTCAGGAATTCCCCATGCCTCCCTGTGTACGTCTATCCCTGCAAATGCCAAGGATATGGAATAAGTGAGCCTACTGCCCCTGTGGCACTGCAGGGTGACTCCTTGGTGAAGCGTCTACATCTATCTGATGTCTCCTCACTTCTTCAATCTGTTCACTAATGTAGAATTAGGTCAGCACAAGCTATCACAAAAAAGAAACAGAGTGTTTGATGTAAATAAAGTGATCTTTAAAAATTACACCACAAACGTGTTCACTGTAGATAACTTAGAAATACATATGCACAAAATCCAAAACAAATATATACCCTAAATATCACCACTAGAAACAACTATTTTGGAATACTTACAGTACTCTCATTATTATTTTAATTAGTGATTTGTGATCTCATTTATTTAAAATTTAAAAACTGAGTACTAAATGATTTTTTAAGATACCCAACTAGTAGAAAAATCTAATCTACTATTTTCACAAAACTTCAACACAATAAACATTTATTGCAAAAGCTGGAAGCATTCCTTTTGAAAACTGGCACAAGACAAGGACGCCCTCTCTCACCACTCCTATTCAACATAGGATTGGAAGTTATGGCCAGGGCAATCAGGCAAGAGAAAGAAGTAAAAGGTATCCAATAGGAAAAGGAAGTCAAATTGTCTCTGTTTGCAGGTGACATGACTGTATACATAGAAAACCCCATCGTCTCAGCCCCAAAACTCTTTAAGCTGATAAGCAACTTCAGCAAAGTATCAGGATGCAGAATCAATGTGAAAAAATCACAAGTATTCATATACACCAATAATGGACAGAGAGCCAAATAATGAGTCAATGCCCATTCACAAAGAGAATAAATTACCTAGGAATAGAACTTATAAGGGACGTGAAGGACCTCTTCAAGGAGAACTACAAACCACTGCTCAAGAAAATAAGAGGGGACACAAACAAATGGAAAAAAAAAATCCATACTCACAGATAGGAAGAATCAATATAATGAAAATGGCCATACTGCTCAACGCAATTTACAGATTCAATGCTATTCCTATCAAGCTACCATTGACTTTCTTCACAGAATTAGAAAAAAATCACTTTACATTCCATATGGAAATGAAAAAGAGTCCATATAGCCAAGACAATCCTAAGCAAAAAGAACAAAGTTGGAGATATCATGCTACCTGACTTCAAACCATACTACAAGGCTACGGTAACCAAAACAACATGGTTTTGGTACCTAGCAAATATATAGACCAAAGGAACAGAACAGAGACCTCAAAATAACACCACACATCTATAACCATCTGGTCTTCAATAAACCTGACAAAAACAAGCAATGGTGAAAGGATTCCCTATTTCATAAATGGTGCTGGGAAAACTGGCTAGTCATAGGCAGAAAACAGAAAGTGGACCCCTTCCATACACCTTATACAAAAATTAACTCGAGACGGATTAAAGACGTAAAACCACAAAAACCCTAGAAGAAAGCCTAGCCAATAGCATTCAGGACATAGGCATGAGCAGACTTCATGACTAAAACAACAAAAGCAATTGCAACAAAGGCCAAAATTGACAAACGGAATCTAATTAAACTAAAAAGCTTCTGCACAGCAAAATAAACTATCATCAGTGTGAACTGGCAGCCTACAGAATGGGAGAACATTTTTGCAATCTACCCATTGGACAAAGGTCTAATATCCAGAATCTACAAGGAACTTAAACAAATTTACAAGAAAAAAACAACCCCATCAAAAAGTGGGCAAAGGATATAAGCAGACACTTCTCAAAAGAAGACATTTAAGGCCGGGCATGGTGACTCACACCTGTAATCCCAGCACTTTGGGAAGCTGGGGTGGGCAGATCATTTGAGGTCAGGAGTTTGAGATCAGCCTGGCTAACATGGTGAAACCCCATTTCAACTAAAAAAACAAAAAATTAGCTGGGCATGGTGATGCATGCCTGTAATCCCAGCTACTTGGGAGAATCACTTGAACCCAGGAGGCGGTGGTTGCAGTGAGCCAAGATCAGGGGCATTTATGCGGCCAATAAACATATGAAAACACTCTCATCATTACTGGTCATTAGAGACATGCAAATCAAAACCACAGTGAGATACCATCTCTCACGCCAGTTAGAATGATATTTATTAAAATGTCAGGAAACAACAGATTCTGGCAAGGTTGTGGAGAAATAGGAATGCTTTTACACTCTTGGTGGGAGTGTAAATTAGTTCAACCATTGTGGAAGACAGTGTGGAAATTCCTCAAGGATCTAGAGGCAGAAATACTATTTGACCCAGCTGTCTCATGACGGGGTATATACCCAATAGATTATAAATCATTCTACTATAAAGACACATGCACACGTATGTTTATTGCAGCACTATTTACAATAGCAAAGACTTGGAACCAATCCAAATGCCTATCAATGATAGACTGGATAAAGAAAATGTGGCATGTATACACCACGGAATACTATGCAGCCATGAAAAAGAATGAGTTCATGTCCTTTGCAGGGACATGGATGAAGCTGGAAGCCATTGTTCTCAGCAAACTAACACAGGAACAGAAAACCAAACACTGCATGTTCTCATTCATAAATGGGAGTTGAACAATGAGAACACATGGACAGAGGGAGGGGAACATCACGCACCAGGGCCTGTCAGGGGGTGTGGAGCAAGGGGAGGGAGAGTATTAGAATAAATACCTAATGCATGCAGGGCTTAAAACCTAGATGATGAGTTGATAGGTGCAGCAAACCGCCATGGCACATGTGTACCTATGCAACAAACCTGCATGTTCTGCATGTGTTCTGCATGTGTTCTGTCCCAGAACTTAAAGAAAAAAAAAAAAGAGAAATTCTGTTAAACCTTCATAGAATCTCTAACTTTATTAATATAGTCAGCATACAACAAGTTAACCATAAAGGTATCATGATAAATAAAATTTCATGAAAGCATACGTTTATAGAAATAGCATGTTTCAGGAAAAACGTAGTCTTATTTTTAAAAAATTATCTCATAATATTTTATGGCATAAAATATCTTCTTTTCTGCCAGCCATGTATGTCTTTACAAAATACACATAGTAATGAACTAATAGCCAATCCTCATTAGGATCAATGAAAATCAATTGTTAAAGTAATATAAATTAATATATATTTACTAGGGAAATTCCATGAACTATCTTTTGGACCAAAAAACTATCTAGTCTGTAAATGGATCAGGTTAAGTTTGTTTACACTTTACAGGGTAGGTACTGAGGCCAGAAACATTCAAGGGAGAGATTCGGACTTCAGAAAGAGGAACTGTAGAGAGTTAGCTGCAGAACAAGAGCACTAATTCAGGACTGGTGGGATAGGATAGCATACAAGAGACATGGGGATGTTGAAGAGAATATTTCTTTCCATGCATGGATGTATTGATACAAGCAAGCTTCCGTCAAAAAATGACTTCCTTCTAAAGGTTCATATGGCATAAACATTAACACTTTTCCTTTATTGCCTCACAGATTGGCTTTTCCTCCAAAGATTCTCCTTCTGGAAAAGTAAAGTCCAAAAAGAGAAATATTTAATTGTTACAGTCATAAAAATTATACTTATTCACTAATGCTGCAGCCAGGGTAGAAGAGAGAGAAGTTCCAACTTTAGCCATATTTTCACCAACTTTTCTTTCTGTTTTTAAAGAAAAGCATACAGGAATGAAAGTGAGTGTTGTTATTCTGGAAAAATTCTCTTAAATTTATGAAAGAACAAATTACTCATAATTATGAGATTTTGTAATCAGTATTTCTTATTACAGTTTTTATCAGTGTGCCTTAACCGTGAAGATGGAGACTTTCTGCTCAAAATGATACCATATTACAGTCATGCACCACATAACAATATTTGGTCAACGACAGACTTATATGTATAATGGTAGACCCATAAGACTATCTTACTGTATTTTACTGTATCTTTTCTATGTTGATGTATGTTTAGAAACACAAATATCTACCATTGTGTTACAATTGCCTACAGTATTCAGTAAAGTAACATGCTATACATTTTGTAGCGTAGGAGCAATAGGTTATACCATATTGCCTAGTTGTGTAGCAGTGGGCTACTATTTAGGTTTGTGTAAGTACACTCTATGAGGTTTGCAGGAAAATGAAATTGCCTAACAATGCATTTTTCAGAAGGTATCTCTGTTATTAAGTGATACATGATTATTCCCCCTCCCTTCTTGCTCACCGGACTTTTCATTTTTTCACACCTTGCTTAACTCATCATTTGTCAATTCTTGTCATTTCTTACTCCTCTGCAATGTATTTAACATTCATCCTTTCATTATCATTTCCATTGTCACATCTCGTGTTTCTATTCTCTGTCATCTGGAAAATTGCAAAGTTTCCATGATATGGCACACTGGGGCCTGAGAATATTTATATGTACATTTTCCATTTCTATTGCACTCTGTCATGAAATTCAGTGACCACAGTAGTTCCTTGTTCAAAAGCCACCAATGGCTTTAAAGCACTTATCTAAAAGTGTTCAAGTAGCCTGGTCAAATATCAGCATAGCTTACAGTGATTTCACTCTTATTCTACATAAAGGTTATGATTTAACCTGGACATACTTTGTTCTTTCCTGATTCTTATCAGACCATTTCTTCTGTCCTCTACAATATACATTTCATGTGGCCAGAAAATTTTTCTGTTTTGTTCTCTGCTATACACACAGTTCCTAATGATGTGTAGGCATTTAACAAATATTAATAGTGAGAATTTTTTAATGAATCAGTTCATAAATACATGAATATTTCAAATAGTTTTGTCCACAGTTTTTACCTCTGGAAATCCCCCACTTTTTTATTTTTGAATGCAGTTGACCACAGTGAGTGGTTTGGTCTCATCACAAGGGAAAATGGATCAGAGTGAGTAATAATTCTTTGATGAGTTTTAGGAAAGTGGAAAGATGTCCTGTTATTGTTTATTCAACAAATGCTTACTGATTAACTCCTGTGTGCAAGGACCTAGTTCCATTGTTTCTATCTTCAAAGGCCTCAAAATCTAGAACTTGAGATAGAAACAAAAACTACTTAGGATATATTGTTTATTTCAGTATGTCGAGATTTAATCATAAAATAAAATGGAAAAACATAGAAGTCAGTTATTTTATTTACTTGGATACACTGGAGAATCTCTGAAAAGGTCACTCAGAGGCCAGATTTGAAGAATGAGTTGAAATTTACTGGGGACATAAATACAGGAAGGAAACAGTTAGAAGATAGCCCATGAGTGGATTTAAGAATTTTCAGACCACTTGTTGTGACTCATGCCTGTAATTTCAGAACTTTGGGAGGCCAAGCTGGGAAGATCACTTGAGGCCAGGAAGTCAAGACCAGACTGGTCAACAGAGTGAGACCCCATCTCTACAAAAATAAAAAGCAAAAAATTAGCGGGGTGTGGTGGCACACCCTTGCAGTCCGAGCTATTCTAGAGGCTGAAGTGGGAGGATTGTTTGAACCCAGGAGTTTGAGGCTGCAGGGAATCATGATTACACCATTGCACTCCCCCAGGCTAGGTGATAGAGCACAACCCTGTCTCTTAAACAAAAAAATGTGACTTTGAAACATTATGATAAAGTCCTGAAAGTGCTCTTAGTTACCCATCCGTTTGCACAATGCAATAGCATGTGCTGTGGTAACAGAAGTGTACGGTTCCATGAGAGCCAATTAGAAGATAATCGTGCGTGGATTGCAGGAAGAAATAAGGGAAGGCAAAAGGAAGATCAGGGAATGTAGAAGCTGACATATTGCAGGTGACTCAAACGTAAGTGAGTGAAGAAAGAATAGGTAAACGTCTACTTAAAAAAAGAAGAACATAAACAGCATCAAATTTAAGAAGTTATAAAAATATATTTAAAACACCAAGATATATGAGGGTAACAATAACAATAAAATCAGAAAAAATATAATTGTGAAATCCTGACTGGCTTGTTTAAAAAAGAAGCAATAATAAAATAGATAAGTGTCAATAAAATTTAGTCAAGATAAACTACACATTTAAAAATTAGAAATAAAGCATATAACAACAGATGTGAAGATATTTAAAGTTATAAGTTAATAGTATGATATATTAATATTTTAAGTCTTAACAAAGTAGATAATTTAACTTTAATAGATGAATATAGCAATAACAAAGTAGTATATACTAAAAAAGAGAGTAACTTTCCTCCAAAAAAACATTTACAAGCAATGGACTTAAAGACTTCTTTCAATAATCAAGAAATGTGAAATGTCAACAAAATGTTCAATGACATAGAAAAATGGGGGGGAAGCCAAATTTTTAACAGAACTTTTGTAAATCTGATATATAATCTGATAATGGCAACAGTGAAGACAATTACAGAACTTCTTTCAGATAAACATACGGAAAATCTTAGAAAACCTTACCAACATATTAATGGAAAGTAATATAAAAATCAGAAAAAATATAAAATTATTGAACAAAATTCAAGATTTATTTCTGATTAAAAAGAAAAATACAGTTATAGGGAAGTGTGGAATTACTAATGTCTAAGTAATATATTAAGGATGCCAATCTAAAATTTGCTAATAGCATCATATTTACAAAATTAATAACTATTAACCTGAGAAGGAAAGTAAGAATTAATGATTAGCGTTACAATTCTGAACAATGTAATAAAATATCAAGCAGAAATAACTAAGAGGTGATAACTCATATTATTTACAAATATTACAAATATAAGGAACCTTAAAATGATCATTTGATAGAATTTTTTATGGTAAATTGTTAAAGTCTACCTTAGGAAAATAACACTAAGAAAAAATGTTAACAAAAATATTTTTGGAGTTATTTATGTTAACAAAATTTGGAAAAGCCTAAATATTTAGCTAGAAGGAAACGGTACCTTGATATAGACTGGCATTAAACTTAGTTTTTAAATTTGATTAAACTTAGTTTCCATGAGACATTTGTGTCATTCAAAGTCGTATGTATAGACACTGACTGAAACACAAAGTGGGTTACAATATTGAATATGTGATATAACGGCAACCGTGAAGAAAATATCAGAGAACTAAATGGAAGGAAAAGAGCAGGACCTGAATAATGAGTACCTTTGGACAGTGGGATCTTAGTTCCTCTTACTCTTCCTACTAATTTAAAATTTGCAAATTTATTACCTTGAGAATATAGAATACATTATATTTATAATTAGAAAACATAAAATGAGTGCTAAATAAACAAATATATCAAATTCTGTTTAGAATTCACTTCCCCAAGAAACTTTCCTTGATTAATCCTACTGGCATTGATCATTACTTTATATGGCACCCCCATACTTATGTATTCAGTTTCTACCATATTAATTTGCATGTTTTAAAAAGTCAATTTATAGGCATAATTATGGCATTTCTACGTTTATATAGTGTAGTCTCCAAACTGAATCATAAGCTTGAGGATATGAGGAACCACAGTGTATTTCCAACTATATTTATACAATAAATCATGTGGTACTTTTCACAGAGTGAAAATTGTTAACTTACTGAACACCTGATGAAACATGGGAACGATGGCAATGTCTGACAAGAGGAACAGACATGGAATAAAATCCAACATTCTGTATAATTCTTATTGCCTCTTAACCCTACTTGTTGAATTACAAAAACTATACATACAAAAATTTGAGCATTATACTCTTTTAGCTGTACATTATCATTTCAAAACAAACTTATTACATGGCTCCCATTATTACAATAATGCTCCCATTGTAAAAACTTTAAGCTCCAACTTTCTGCCACTACTACTTTACCTTTATATTAGTTTATGCCATACTTCTTTCTGAGTTTCTGTCAATATTCATCTGAAGTATTTTCGTGTAAAAATTAGATAATTTTTGTCTAAAAATTAGATAGTAATAGGAAAATAGATAACTGTAGAAGTTATTACTATAACTTTGCCTATTAACACATACACACTATTTCTTCATGTTCCAGATGTTCAGGCATATGGGAATGAAAAAAATTAATGAGCTGGAACTTCTTGATTCAGTTATTCTGGTGACAAACAATCTGTATAGCTCATTGATGATTGTTTTATCCTTGACAAAGTGGCTGCAATTGTTACTTGCAGATGCAGCCACACTTAATTTCTTTTCTCCACTCCCCACTGAATTGTATTTGTTATTCTTGATACGAGAAATGTGTTAAGAAACATGCCACTAACTACAAGTGCTCCCTATACGATTAGCTACAGAAAGAGGTGATAACTCATATTATTTACAAATATTACAAGTATAAGGAACCTTAAAATGATCATTTTCTATAATTTATTATAATAAGTTGTTATATTTATTTTAACAATTATTGATTAGCTACAGAACACGATTAGTGTTTACTATTTTAGCCAGATGTAAAAATGTGACGCAGTAATTCAGTGAAGACTATTACTCACTTCAGGGGATAGGGCTTTGGTCAAGAATTGTGAGACACTCTTGAAAAAGGAAAAGAACTTCACACCCCCCACCATGACAGTAATACAATTCCAAAAGCAAAAGGAGAAAAAATGTAAATGTATTAAATAAAAAATATTTTAAGGTAAGGGAAAAGTAGGTATAGAACAGTGAGTCACATACAAATTGTGAAAGTGAATAATGGCCCAGAAAGCAAAGGAGAGGGAAAAATATGGTAGGTGAATATGGTTGCAATGTTAATTAAAAAATGTTATTAGCAGCTTGCTCAATTCAAGCTTTGAATAAATAGAAATAGAGTGTTTATAACAGTACTCTTAATCTACTGGTGACAATATTAAGATAATTGTTGAAATATACTTAAAAGAAGTTAGTGAAAGCAGAGAATGAAAGACTATTGAACTTTTCTGGTTTTATAAAAATTTGCCTATGTCCAACATACAGGCACAATAATAAATATTGGAAATAGAGAGCAAATCTTGGCCATTCAAATGAGAGTTAGCTATTAATTCTTTGGTCATAGGCTGTATTCCTACAAGCAAACTTTGGCTAAAATATGTGACTCAATACAGATACTCATTTTTTTCAAGTGTTTACAACCTGTTTGAGTCCATTTGGACTGCTGCAACAAATTACCTTAGACTGGGTAATTTATAAACAGAAATTATTGTTCTCAGTTCTGGGGGTTGGGAAATCCAAGATCAAGGAGCCAGCAGAGTTGTTATCTGATGAGGTTTGTTTCTCAAACTTACTGCTGCATCTTCACATGGCATAAGGGCAAAAGGGGCAAAGTAGCTCCCTAAGGGTTCTTTTATAAGGGTGCTAACCCATTCATGAGGGCTCCCCACCCCCCATGACCTACTCACATCCCAAAGACCTCCTCCTTCCTCCCTTCCTCCCTTCCTTCCTTCCTCCCTTCCTTCCTTTTTTTCCTTTCATTCTCTCTCTCTCTCTCCGGAGTCTTGCTCTGTTGCCCAGGCTGTAGTGCAGTGGCACAACCTCAGCTCACTGCAACCTTTGCTTCCCAGGTTCAAGCAATTCTCCTGCTTCATCTTCCCGAGTAGCTGGGATTACAGGCACATGCCACCACGCCTGGCTATTTTTGTATTTTTAGTAGAGATGGGGTTTCACCATGTTGGACAGGCTGGTCTTGAACTCTTGACCTCGTGATCTTTCCACTTCAGCCTCCAAAACTGCTGGGATTACAGGCATGAGCCACTGTGTCCAGCCTGGCCTCACATCTTAACACCAACATATTGGGAATTAGATTTCAATACACGAATTTTGGAGAGATGTAAAGTTTTAGCCCATAGCACAAATCAAGGTTTAACGTTTGAGGCACCTGCCAAAATACACATTTGAAGAGAGCAGAATGCCTAGAATGCCAAATGAATTACATTAGTAGAGGCAAATTCTAACAATGAAATGAGAAGAACTGCAAACAGAAAGAATCACAGAGACAACCATTTAGTTTTAACATTGAGGAAAAACTTTGAATGTGGGTTCCATTCAGTTGTGCAATAACTCAATGTATACAACATCAACACTTTTAAAACATTGAGATAAACTATTTTTGGATTTTATCAAATTTGGATGTAATGCTAAGAGAAGAATTCATACTTTGAAGGGACTGTGATAAATTAAAGGATTTATTTAGTTCTGTTTGCACTTGCTATATGCTGTTTCCAATGTGAATATTTTCACAAGATTTACATGTCTAATACATGAGCTGGCTCCTGACCTTGAAACAATTGTTAGCAATACATACACTGGAAAAAAATTACCTTCTGCTGTCCTGCATGACCATGGACATGGACATCATAGTATTTATGCATAATAAAAACTTTCAGTTCAGCTTAATAAGTATTTATTGACAATGTGCTAATCATGAGGAGGACTGTGGATAAAAGTGGATGATAAAGATAGATTTAAGTTGGGAAAGCTACAACCACTACATTGACAAGGGCTGAAAGTATATACAAGTCAGAAGCACACAGAAATCACTGAACCACAAAGTAAATGGCCATAAGTGCTGTGATATACCCAAACCATGTCCTACTTATATAGTCCTTTAAATGTATAAATAATACATTAATTCTGACTGGGAAGGGAGAAAGTTTCTAGGAATAGTTCTTTAAAAAGTTACGTGAGTTTTGATTCATACATAGAAAGACTGTTACAGAAGAAGAGCTAGCTAATGAAGACCTAGCATAATTTTATTCTTGAACAATATCAGGGAACCCAACAGCTTTGTCAGCAGAAGCTACTTTTAATTTCTTTGGATACTTGAGATCATCTGGGAAGACGGTGGTAAGTAAGGCTGCTGATGAAGACTTTGATTAAGGAAAGATTTATCAGGAGCTGGGCATAGTTGCCCATGCCTGTAATCCCAGCCATTTAGGAGGATGAGGCAGGAAGATTGCTTAAGGGCAGGAATTAGAGATGAACCTGGGAAATATAGCCAGACTACATTCTCTACAAAAAATAAAAAAAAAATTAGATGGGCATTGTGGCACATGCTTGTGTCCCCAGCTATTGGGGAGACTGAGGTAAAAAGATTACTTAGGTCCGGGAGTTTGAGGCTACAATGAGCTATGATTGTGATGGCAGCGGCTGCTGCCATCATGCCAGCTGCAGCCGGGCGGTGTGGCCGGGGTTATATGCTCCCTGGAGTTGGAAGGACAGGGACAAGTGGGAGCCCTGCCCCTTCTGAGTTGGAATGGGAGCTTCCTGGGTGCTGCTGCAGCTGCCCAAACTGCAGCTGTAGCTGTAGACCTGGGCCTCCCACTCCATGGAGCACACAGGAATTTATCCAACTCTCCTACTCTGCCCCTGCCCCAGTCCACCACCTAGCCCCCCAAACCAATGCTGCAGACTCAGGCATCCTTGCACTCTTGGGGAGTCTGGGAACCCCCCCACCCAGCCCCTTGCAGGCTTGGAGATGCCTCCTCCTGCTGCCTGGCCTCTCCCAGCTCCTGGCTCTGTGCTCTGATGTCAGAGTGGGGTTGGGATCCAGCAGGGCACTGTCACAGCCCAGCCAGGTGTGCACACATTGGGAGCAGTGCTGACATGCCAGCCCCCTGCCACCTCAGCCTCCTCTAGACTTTGGGCACTGAGGAGCAGGAGCATGGGAGGGGAAGCTGAGGGGTCTGAGGGTGACTGGGCACTGGCCTACAAGTGCCCCTTGATGCCAGCAGTCTGGGTGCCATGGATGGCTGTGGGAGGCAGACAGGCTCCTGGGTGGAAGGGGGTGGGTCCCCAGTGAAGCCCCACCTGCAGGCTAGGCTGCCAGTCCTGCAGACTGGAGGGGAAACTCACGGTGCTTTTTCCTGGGCCCACCCATGGCTGCCCATGGACCAATGGGCATACACTTCCTTCCCTCTGATGTCTATAAAAGGCCAGGACTCAGCCAGAACAGGGCAGAAGACAGAGGAGGGAAGACTAGCTGCAGAAAGGAGCTACCCTCTCTGCTGATAGCTGGAGACAATGGGAGGGCCAGCTACTTTCTCTGCTGAATGCTTCACAGAGCTACAGAGATGTCTGGGAACTAACAGCTGCAGAGAGGAGCAACCTTCTCCAGGGTTTCCCTTTCTGCTGAGAGCTGAACACTTGACAAAACAACCTACAGAGAGGAGCTACCCACTATGAGTCTCCTCTAAGCTGTTCTAACACTTAATAAAGCTCCTCTCTATTCACCCTTCACTTGTCTACCTACACCATTCTTCTTGGATGCAGGACAAGAACTCAGGCAAAGACGCCATGAACCGCAAGAGGTTTCCAACCAGAAAATCGACACCCCAAAGATTTTGTAACAATTGCACCACTGCACTCCAGTCTAGGTGACAAAGACCCTGACTCTTAAAAAAAAGAAAAAAAAGAAATTATCCACAAGTTATTAAAGACTGCTAATAGCTTATAATTGTGATACCTTCCCATTTGAAATGAAAGGGATGGAGGTTGACACCAGGTCAGTTTTCCCAAAGTTATAACCCTGATTTTTACCTCTTTCAGCTTCAGTCAGATATTAGCAATGCTCAGTTACCTTCAATATTAAGCCAGTCCTGACATGAGACTGGCAGCATTTGAGAACTCTGACCCAGACGTGAAGGTAGATCTGGAATTAGGATTGCTGCTGTAAGCCCAGTATCAAGGTATACAATGAATCATGAGTTTCTCATAAACTAAATTTAGTGGATTTTTTTCCTATAATTCTGATGATAACTTTGTCTTGATTATATATTAAAACAACTCATTTGCGGTACCTTCATTACTGTCCCAAATGTTTTGGGTGGACATGCTGATGTTAGCTAGTGGTTTTGGTCTCAAGTTTCAGTAGCTGCTCCAATGTAAAATGATGACACATAAATCTTAGGTTTTTGCTCATATGATAACTTGTCTGATACTATCTTCATCTATCAAATAAAGGGTTGAGTATTTTCTTAGTCAATGTGGGCTGCTATAACAGAAAAAATAGATTCCGTGGCTAAAACAAGAAACATTTGTTTTTCATCTATCTGTAGGCTGTAAATCTGAAATCAGGGAGTCAACATGGTTGGGTTCTTGGTGAAGCCTGTCTTCCTGGTTTACAGATCGCTGTCATATTTTATCCTCACATGGAGAAGAGAAAAATCTCTCTTGTGTCTCTTCTTAGAAGGGCACTACTTTCCTTTGATGAGGGCTTCATCTTCATGACCTAATTACCTCCTAAAGGATTACTTCCTAATACCAACACATTGAAAGTTAGGATTTTAACATATGAATTTGAGGGATTTGCAGTTCATAATAACTATAAATGTCAACTCAGTTCAAGCTGGAATTTTTTTGGTTTGGGTTACAAACCCAAATCTCTAACCAATTTGAATTCATCTTTCCCTAGTCTGGTTCAATGTTGTCTTCTTTCTCCTTCACCACCAACAGTTATCAAGATGTCAGTTTTACTTGAAGCTAAGTCTGTTTTAGTTATCACAATAGAGAACCCTGTAAGCTATATCTTAGTTGCCCCTTTCATAATATTTTCCATTATGGAAAAAATACATTCTAAACATTGTTCCTATTCTAAAGAACTTGGCTGCATCTTTGCAACAAAAATGATGTGGAAATTTGCCAAATACAGCTGTAGAGAAAGGTAAAATCATTGCTCTGAATTATTCATAAAATCACAGAAATTAGGGACAAACACTAAATAAGGATGCATTATTCAGTGACCTGAAACAGATATTTTCTTTAGTTTCTCATGTAACTTGAAATGTACTGCAATTTACATCATCACTGTTATGAACACACGATGTTTCTCTTTTAGTGAAAAGCACCCAACAGAACTCGTTAAACAAATGAGTTTTGTTCTCTTCCCATCTCTAAAAGCAATTTTTATACTGACACATCTACAAATGTATGTTTTAATACACCTAACCTCTCTATGATGTCATTTTCCCCCTGAATACCAGAATATATATTTAGTCCTGTAGAATTACTTAGCTCTCAGGTGCTGAGTTACTATTTCCCAGGAGTTGCATAGCCTAAAGTAATGTGGACATTTTTCTCATTTTAAATTTCACCTCACATGATCCTTTGGTCTTGTAACATTTTGTACCTGTTTTGTTTTTTCCTCTCTATGGAAATTATTTGCCAAGTAAGGAGAAAAAGTGTTGATGTTTTTCCTTATTCAAAAAGTACGGTAGGTGAAAAAAAATCTGATTAAATAACTCTATTACAGTCTTTCTCTATGGAAATTATTTGCCAAGTAAGGAGAAAAAGTGTTGACATTTTTCCTTATTCAAACATTATGGTAGATGAAAAAAATCTGATTAAATATCTGTATTACTGTATTTCTCAACTTTTTACTAAGATAAACGTGAAGGCACTGAAAAGGTGAACATTTCAGCTATTGAGAATTTGGAATGTAGGACATCATGCCGAGATTTGAGGAAATGTATCAATAATTTAGCAAGGGATGGTAGTAGATACACAAGAAGCAATTAGAAGCAAAATGTCCTTGGATTCTTTTCATGATAAAGAAAATATATTCTGAAAGTAAGTACAAAGACCCTTTGTATTTCCTTTATCACCTGTTCCCTAACAGAATACCAGAGCCTATGCCAATGGAAGAACTGTGTAGATGTGTTTTTCTCTTCTGGTGCTGATATGGTCATAGGATGGGGATGCTGTCTCTTCACTATTTCTCTAACCAATCTTAGTACTATATCAATTAATATCAAAACATTTCAAGTCTAGTTACTGACAAGAGAGTAAACTAGAGCGGACTCCTGACTCATCACAAGGATTCAGATCTAGAGTTCTCACAGAGTGAAGAGATTATGTTCGCAACTGAGAAACAAGTGTAAAAACTGTAAGGAATCCCTGGAGAGTCTGAAAGTCCCTGAGCCCTGATATAGAGAGCAAATGGCAGTTTAAGGCTGACCATCTCTCATTCCCTCCACTAGTCCTTGCATAAGAATATTACAATACACCCTTCACTGCTCTCTCTGCTTCAAGCTTTGCCCTTCCACCTCTCTATTGCACAGAGCAGGTAGAGTGTTCCTCTTAAAATACAAGGTGGATTATTTTACTCATCTGCTTAAAAACTTTTCAATGGCTTCTCATCTCATTCTGAATAAAATTCAAAGTGCGTTCCAGGCTTACAAGTCCCTGTATGATCCTGGGCCTTGACTATATCTCTGACAAAATCTCCAGCCTCCCATTGCTCACTCCTGCTCTGTCACACTAGTGTCTTTGCTGTTGTTTTGAAATAAAGCAGCAAGATTTCACTTCAATGTCTTTATCCTTGTTATTTTCTCTGCCTGCCTTGTTCTGTGTCTTGGAAATTCCATATGACTGATCTCCTCATTCCCCTTAGTCCTTTTTCCATGTGGCATTTTAATACAGAAATCTTCACTATCTAAAATTATACTCCCATATCCATAATGTTTTTATTGCTCTAGATGTCCTTAAAGCATTTATCACTACCATTTATTAGCTTATTTGTCTTTCCTTACTAAAATGTAAACTAAACACAGGCAGAAATTTTTGTAATTAAAAATCACATAACAAAAAATCTCCATCTTAACAAAATTTTAAGTTTGCAGAACATTTTGTTAATGATATACAAATTGTTGTACAGCAGAAATCTAGAATGTTTTTATCTTGCTTGACTGAAACTCCATACCTGGTGAACAGCAACTCCAGATTTCCTGTTTCCTCCAGGCCCTGATGACTACCATTTTATCTTCTGTTCCCATGTGTTTGGCTACTTTCAATACCTCATATAAATGAAATCACAAGATATTTGTTTTTGTGTCTGGCTTATTTCACTTAGCACAATATCCTTAAGATTGATACATGTTGAAATATGACAGAATTTCCCTTTTGAAGGCTGAAAAATATTCCATTGTATATATATGTGTGTGTATATACATATAAATATACATATACATATGTATAAGCATATATACCACATTTTCTTTATCTGTTTATTTGATGATGGACATTTAGATTGTTTCTACTTTTTGGCTAGTGTGAATAATTCTGCAAAAACATAGAATGCAAATATAACTTCAAGATCTTGTTTTCAATTATTTTGGAAAAATGCCCACAAGTGGGATTGCTGCATCATATGGTAGGTCTATTTCTCAATGTTTTGAGGATCCTCCGTACTGTTTTCCACAGTGGCTCTACCATTTTACATTCCTACTGACAGTACATAGGGTTCCAATTCAATGTCTTCACATCTTCATCAACACTTGCTATTTTCATTTTTTTAAATGGTCATACAGTTATGAGGTGATAAATCCTATTGTGATTTTAATTAGAATTTCCCTGATGATTAACGATGTTGAGTATCTTTTCATATCCCTGTTGGTCATTTGCATGTCTTCCTGCAAAATATCTATTTAAGAACTTGGCCATTTTTACATTGGGTTATTTATTTATTTGCTTTTGAGTTATAGGTGTTTCTTATATATTTTGGATATTAAGCCCTTAGCACATATATGGTTTTCAAATATTTTCTCCAATTCTGTAGGCTGCCTGTTCACTCAGTTGTTTCCTTTATTGCACAGAAGCATTTTATCTTGATGTAATCACTCTAACCTATTTTTGCTTTGGTTGCCTGTGCTTTTGGTGTCAAATCCAAGGAATTATTGCCATGACCAATGTGATAAAGCCTTTCTTTATGTTTTCTTGTAGGAGTTTTACAGCTTTAGGTCTTACATTTAAGTCTTTAATCCATTTGGAGTTAACATTTTTGAACAGTGTAAGATAAGGGTTCACTTTCATTCTTTGGCATATGTATATCCAGTTTTCCCAACAATATTTGTTGAAGAAATTATCCTTTCTCCATTGTGCAGTTTTGGCGCCCTCATCAAAGATCATTTGACTATATGCATGTAGGTTTACTTCTGGGCTTTTTTTTTTTTTTTGAGATGGAGTTTTGCTCAGTCACCCAGGCGGGAGTGCAGTGGTGCCATCTTGGCTCACTGCAACCTCTTCGTCCTGGGTTCAAGCGATTCTCCTACCTCAGCCTCCTGAGTAGCTGGGATTACAGGTACCCACCACCACCCCCAGCTAATTTTTGTATTTTTTCATAGAGACGGGGCTTCACCATGTTAGCCAGGCTGGTCTTGACCTCCTGACCTTAGGTGATCCACCCGCCTCGGCCTCCCAATGGGCTTTCTATTCTGTTCCATTCATCTATATGACTAATTTTATGTTAATATTGGGATTGGTGCAGCTTTGTAGTATATTTCAAAGCCAGAAAATGTGAGGCCTCTAACTTTGTTTTTCTTTCCTAGGAGTGTTTTGGATATTCAGGGTCCACTGTGGTTCCATATGGATTTTAGAATTGTCTTTTCTATTTCTGTAAAATTATCATTGGAATTTTTATAGGGATTACATCAAATCTGTACATTGCTTTGGCTAGTATTAGAATTTAAAAATATTCTTTCAATTCATGAAAATGAGATATCTTTCCATTTACTTGTGTCTTCCTTAATTTCTTCCAGCAATGTTTTGCAGTATTCAGTGTACAAGTCTTTCCCCTCCCTGGCTAAGTTTATTCCTAAGTATTTTATTCATTTTGATGCTATTGCAAATGGATTGCTTTCTTATTTTCCTTTTTCAGAATGTTTGCTGTGTTTTTTGAATCTTTACTTTGAATCCTGCGACTTCAATGAATTCATTTTATTAGTTCTAAGAAATTTTTTGTGGAATCTTTAGGGGTTTTTATATATAAGATGATGTTTTCTGTGAATAGAGAAAATTTTACTTCTTCCTTTCCAATTTGGATGCCTTTTATATCTTTTTCTTGCTTAATTATTTTAGCTAGGACTTTACGTACTTCATAAAGGCATCCTTGCCTTGTTCCTGATCCTGATCTTAGAAGAAGATATTTCAGTTTTTCTTCATTAATATTATGTGAGCGGTGGGCTTTTTACATATGGCCTTTATTCTGTTGGAATAATTTCCTTCTATTCCTGCTTTTTCAAAGGGGACTTATCTCTGTATTATTGTCGAGCTGGTGTCTCCTGGGAGAGGAGGGTGGAGGGGCTTTGAGGCTTCCTATTCCATCATCTTGCTGGTGTCCTGACAGGAATTTTAAACTGGGCTCCTTTCCCCGCATTGTTGGAGAATGGATCCTGGCTGATTACAGGTACTAATGAAATACTGGGTAAATTATTATTTATCATTTACTTACAAATATTTACAGTTTTTATTATGGGAAATAAGTTTTTAATCACCATTAAAGTTTGTTGAAGCACTAATTCATTACTGTGAAAAGTGGGGAGGGGAATAAAAATCAAGCATTTGTCTATCTTGCTTTTCCTGTCCAAACTGTGTTTTGGTGTAATCAATACACATTTGGGAGGAAATGTTCTTTAAGAAATTATTCCAGCTAATAAATGAAGAAATAAATGAAAGAATATACTACCCTCTTATAACACCTAGTAAAATAATGGTTGAAGCAAGTTTTATAATGAATGCTAAAACTATTAGGTGAAAAGTTGATGCAGACCTTGACTGTGGAGGAATGTAGCTGACATTAATTTCTTATCTGAATTACATTTTTGAAACTTTTTGACTCTTTGAATTTAAAGGGGATTTTGGTGTCATTTTTTCTTTTACACTCTCTTTTTTCACATAAAAATCAACTATTAACTGATTGGTTTTATGGTCTTTTGGAAAGAGACTATGTAAATTCTTCTTTTTGTATGAAGATCTCTTTTACACTGTCAGAGGAAATTTTATCTCAGACAAGCTCTGATTTCATCTTTCAATTTTATTTTGCATTTCTTTATTTGTCTTTCATTTTATCAGCACCTTGTTTAATTTAAAATAGATTCAATGTCAACAGTCAAGGAGTTAACTCAGGAAACTAATTTATCCAGAAATACAAATATTTTTGCATATATTTTATCCTTTTAGATCTTTAATATGTAATTTCTAAAAATAAAATATGGACAGTTTGCTTGATTTCTGAGCATAGTCAATGAATAATTTTACAAAAATAAGCAAGCATTTTTCAAGCTTCTTTTTTTTCCCTTGAGACTGAGTCTTGCTCTATCACCCAGACCGGAGTGGGGTGGCGTGATTTTGGCACACTGCAACCTCTGCCTTCCAAGTTCAAGAAATTCTCCTGCCTCAGCCTCCTGATTAGCTGAGATTACAGGTGCCCACCACCACAGCCAGCTAATTTTTTGTATTTTTATTAGAGCCAGGGTTTCACCATGTTGGCCAGGCTGGTCTCATACTCCAGACCTCAAGTGATCCGCCTGCCTCAGCCTCCCAACATGCTGGGATTACAGGCGTGAGCCACCACGCCTGGCCTGGAGCCACCACGCCCAGCCTGGAGCATTTTGATTTAATGAATTACTGGGGAAACCTTTTAATATAATGTTAGACCATTTAAAAAGAACCCAGTAAATTAGTATATTCTTTATATGACATTTCACACTGAAGTCACTTAGCACTCTTTATTTATAATGTTTTGAAACTACATAATAGTTGCTGATTTTATATTCCAAACAGAAATTATAGGACACCATATTATATAAACACAAGAATTCAATATTAATTTTCATACTTTAAAACAACAATATTGGCCAGGCATGGTGACTGGCGCCTGTAATCGCAGCACTTTGGGAGGCCGGGGCGGGCGGATCACGAGGTCAGAAGATTGAGACCATCCTGGTTAACACGGTGAAAGCCCGTCTCTACTAAAAATACAAAAAAAAAATTAGCCAGGCATGGCGGATGGCGGGAACCTGGGAGGCGGAGCTTGCAGTGAGTCGAGATGGCGCCACTTCACTCCAGCCTGGGCGACAGAGCGAAACTCCGTCTCAAAAAAAACACACTTTTCAATTTTAAACATTTTTCTCAAACTACCCATTGGAGAAGTTAAAATATCGCCATTTACATTTCTATGATGTTATACAAAAATATTTTCTTTCTTTCCCGAGAATAACATGGGCAAAATCTCTCCCTCTGACTATACACACCTGGTATTGTGACTTGAATTGTTTAAGGGTTTCTATCTCTTCCTATTCTGAATGATTATTCTCTTTTTGAGCTTTCTTGCTGTAACTGTTTTGGTCTCTAGACAACTTTCTAGACTCCAGGACCCACATTAATCTTCCTGCCACTGCAGTTTCTGTCTTCTCCAAGAGTCTAGCTTCTACGAGAACAGAATAGTCACATCTTCTTTAAAGAAGAGTCTCCAGTGTAAAGACTAAAAGTTTAAGTTAATTGTAAATGAAAGATTCCAGTTAGAAGAGAAAACATTTAATTTCAAGATGACTGTTTCAGAATAAAATTACTATATTGAAGATGAATCTCACTATAGCCACATTAATTACGTCTATTTCAATTTAAGGGGACACAGTAACAAATCTTACCTCTCTGAAAAGAAATCAAACCTGAAACATGGTGGAGAAGCATGAGCCCGGACCAAGAGATTTTCTTGGAAGACATAGATTGACTTATAACAAATGTTGTCTGAAGTAGTAAAATCTTACACTTTATTTTTTTAGAAAACAGGCAGTAAAAATCTTTCTAAATTAATGCATAGGTACTTTTGTGAAAACAACATAAACATATCTGATTAACTTAGATACACAAGTTCTTTAAGTTCCAAAATAAAGAGAGAAGTTTATAGTTTGTCTGACTTTTATTGTTTTCAATCCATAATTCCATAGATAGAATAATTTATTTTTTTATTTTTTATTTTTTTTGAGACAGAGTCTGGCTCTGTCACCCAGGCTGGAGTGCAGTGTGGCCGGATCTCGGCTCACTGCAAGCTCTGCCTCTCGAGTTTACGCCATTCTCCTGCCTCAGCCTCTGGAGTAGCTGGGACTACAGGCGCCCGCCACCTCGCCCAGCTAGGTTTTTGTATTTTTAGTAGAGACAGGGTTTCACCATGTTAGCCAGGATGGTCTCGATCTCCTGACCTCGTGATCCGCCCGTCTCGGCCTCCCAAAGTGCTGGGATTACAGGCTTGAGCCACCGTGCCCGGCCGATAGAATAATTTATAATGCAACTTTAATTATTACATCCTTTGATCAAAAATATACAGATACTCATAATTTTTCTTCTCATATTTAAATTATTTTTCATCGCTTTAATATTTCTTTATTCACTGGTCCCACAATAGCTCACTAAGTTTGGTATTTCTTGTTTTTTTTTAAAAAAATTCCCAATTCAGCTCCTGAGCACAGTAAGTACTCTTCTCTCCTCTTCCTTTGTATTCTTCTTAGGTCCTACCCCATGGCTTTCCTTTTGTACTCTCTAGGCCAAGAATGTTCTTTCTTCTTCCTGCCATTTAACCATTATTCATTTTTCATGGCTGTATCAGTCCATTTTCACACTGTCATAAAATAATTTCCTGAGACTGGGTAATTTATAAAGGAAAAAGGTTTAATTGACTCACAGTTCTGCATGCTGGAGAGGCCTCAGGAAACTTACAATGATGGTGGGAGGGGAAGCAGACAGGTCTTATATGGTGGCAGGCAAGAGAGAAAGTAAGCATGTGAAGGAGGAACTGTCAAACACTTATAAAACCATCAGATCTCTTGAGAACTTACTCATTATCATGAGAACAGCATGCGGGAAGCTGCTCCCATGATCCAATCACCTCCCACCTGGCTCCTTCCTTTACATGTGGGGATTACAATTCGAGATGAGATTTGGGTGGGGACACAGAGCCAAACCATATCAATGGCCAAAATAATGTATGTTTTTCTTTTCTCATCTATTTCTGACTATGTCCTTCTGAATTTCTTCAGTACTTCCAAACTGTCCCACAAAAGGCAGAGCTTATTCATATTTCTTATCCTGTTATTTAAAAATTAATTTTGCTTTAGTTTGAGAATAATAATCAATAGGCAGGGGATGAGCAGACCATCAACAGCATCCTTTATTTTGGCAGAAATTATTCTGTGTCAGACTTACCTTGTATCATGGGTATAATTACATGGTCTCAAAAAGAATTACAAATCTCTATCACTTGAACCACAATTTCCCTTAGCCTATTTAATATACTTCATTTTCATCAGCTAACAAATGTTAGCTAACATTTTTACCATCAAGAAGAATGTCCTTTGGCAAAAGTATCTCTGCTTCATTAGTGCATATAGAGAGATTTGGACCCTATGGCTTCCCAGCTTGCTCAGGAATGGGGAAGCTAGGCTACCCAGATAGGTAATCTCCTGTTTTGATACTTATATCCTGACTGTACCCAGTGTCAAATCTGGGTCTTGACCTAGTGGGCACCCATTAACACAACATGAAGGAAGGAAAAAGTCATTTATGAAACTATGATAGCTGCAGTAGTCATTTGGTAGTTCTCTTTTTAAAAATTTCCTTTTAATCGAAAGTTTATAAGTGATCATACTGTAAATGATATAACATTTTATAATGTTTTATTACAAAAACTCAAACACTCTGGGAGTGAATTAAATGTAACTTGGAATCTCCCTCTCTCTACGGTCCCACTTGCCTCACCAATTCCTCTATTCCTTAGAAATCCACCAACAAAAATTTAATTAGAACTCAAATACTTTCACTCATAAAAGGCATATGTGTACCTTTTTTTAAAAATGAGATTAGGCTAATTATGATTTGTAGTGACCTGACATTTCATTCAAAAATACATTGGACATCTTGCCATCATTTAAAATGACTGTAAAATGTTAATTTTTACCAGTATTTTTATAAAACATATCTATTGAAAATTTAAGACATTACCATCTTTGCATTTTTTTTATAAACTTGTATAGCGAACAGCTTTGCAAATATTAGTTAGCACACTTGTTCAATTATTTAATAGAGATCCACTCTTAGGAGTTGATAATTTTCAACTCTTTCTCAGGACCATTCCTTTGAAGTGATTTTGGAAATGTAGGTTATTTTTGGTTGTATCAATGATGGAGACATGACAAGCACTTTCCAAGTAGAGGGTAGAGATCACATGCAGCATACATTGGGCCAAACAGTGCATTGGGCCAAACAGTGCATTGGGCCAAACAGTGCATTGAGCCAAACAGTCCTATATAAGGAAGAATTGCTTAGTATGAAGGCCCAATAGTACCTCTTGGATAAACATGGCAACATGAAGTACTTCACTGTCTACTTTAAGAAATGTTGCACTATTTGTGCATTTTACAACAAATATCTATTGATCTTATAATCTGCAAAACAATATACTATTATTTAAATATATTTTTTTTGAGACAGAGTCTTGCTCTGTCACCCAGGCTCAAAGGCAGTGGCACAATCTTGGCTCACTACAACCTCCGCCTCTCGGGTTTGAGTGATTTCTTGTGCCTCAGTTTCCCAAGTAGCTGAGACTACAGGCGTGTACCACCACGCCTGGCTAATTTTTGTATTTTTGTATTTTTAGTAGAGAAGGGGTTTCACCATATCGGCCAGGCTGGCCTTGAGCCCCTGGCCTCAAGTGATCTGCCCACCTAGGCCTCCCAAAGTGCTGGGATTACAGGCATGAGCCACCATGCCTGGCCTATTATTTAAAGGATTTAATTTTCTTCCATCCCAACAGCAATGGAATTTTTCAATAAATCCAAAAAATTGTTTCTTTGAAAAGACAAATAAATAAGATGACAAAAAAGAGAGAGCATATTCAAATACAACAAGAAAAACAAAAAACTGGATAATTGAAAATTTTCAAAAGAATGCAATATGTACATTTTGGTCATGATATTTGAAAATATATATGAAGAGGTTAATTTTTTTAGGGAAAATTTAACTATAAAAATAAATCTAGGAAAATGAGAACATTTGAAGATACTGACAATAGAAAAAAATGTAACAGGTATAAAGTTGTAGCACCTTTAAAAGCTCAAGGTCCAGCTGTGTCTCAAGCAGGTCCTCTTACACTTAACGGAAAAGTTAATTCCTGTGTTGTTCAAACTATTCTTTTGGTTAATGGGAGCAAAGCAAGCGTATCTCTCCCTCCATTTATTTCTTAAAACAACTGAAAACCAAAAGAAAAATCAATGCACAAAGAAAAAAACTCTATCAATTTTGTTAAAAATAAACACCATTAAAAATTCTAAACCAAACTTTGAGGACTAGTTGTTAGTGCCATAACAATTTAACCTCTCTTCAAAAAATGGTGAGAGTAGATGCAGACACCTGAGCAAATATGGCATGTTAAACACATATAGAGACTTATTTTCCCACTCAAACTATAACATGATGGCAAATGGCTTATTGAAGTGATATAAAAATAAAACAGCAACATTTTTGAAAATAGGAAGTCCATAAATGGCTGGTAACTGCCTTAGCTTACCAAAAAGTGCAAAATTGCAAGTGGCAGGGAAATCTTATTCTGCAAAATGTTCATAAATTGGTTGCACGGATACCTCTGAAAGTACAAGTAAAGGTAGGGCTAAAACCCAGGAAGATTGATTGGAAGACTGCTTCCAGTGCCCGCTCCATCAAGCCTTGTGAAAGGCTGTAGGTTCTGCTGGTGGAAAAGTACACATTTACCATCTAGAGAGGTAACATAGGGAATCTTAGTACTGGCAATATCATCTTCATTGGCATATGTAAATTAGGGGGCCAAAATGAACAGTAACTACTGAAAGCTGGATCTCCCCAATTTTCACTTCTATTTAGATTTAAAACATAACAGTCTATTAGTCTTATATTCTCAGAGAAGACTGGAAGACTCTAGTTGGAGGATCATGATCAGCCCAAAGGAATAGACCAATGGATGTGTCATGAGAGGCTTTTCTGGGAAAACTTCTCAACCTGATTGCCCTGTCTTGAAGCCACAGTTGAGAATTATTACCTAAGAACCTGAAGCTTACTGTAAACGTTTATTGTATTGCTCTTGAACACAGATAACAAACAATCACGAGATTCTAGGTACAGCCAACAACGAACACAGAAACAAAAAATAAACAAAACAACTGGAAGTAAACAGAGTCTATACAGCGTGGGAAAAAAGTAATTATTAATTTCCTCAGAGAGGGAAGATAATACACCAAGAACAAGGTGTGATATAAAATGGACGTCCAAAAAAATAAAATTCTTAAAAATTAAGAAATTCATTGCAGAAATATATAAGTTAATGGGAGATCTGGAAGGTAAAGCTGACTGCATCTCCTGGAGAAGTTAGTGTAAACAGAGTTGGGAATGAGAAAGGGAAAGTTTAATGAACTAAATAATTGGTCCTATAGGGCCAGCAACAAAATACAGGCATTTGGGAAAAGAAAAAAAAAATGAAGTATGATATATATAAATAATTTTTTGAAATGGGTAAGAGTTCAAGTGTATAAATTTCAGATTGAATGTGTCCACCAGAATTCAAGCCAGTGGTGAAAATAGATCTATACTAACATGTGCGTGTGTGCGCGCGCGCACACACACACACACACACACACACACACACAAAATCATGAAAAAATCAGCACACTCCGGAAAAAATAAAAAAGAAGATACTTCAAACTTCCAGAGAGGAGAAATAAAAATCCTCACTGGAAGATAAACAAAGCCTTATAAATTGCAAAACAAAATTATTTCTAATAGTATGCCCAACCAAACTAGAAATCAGATAGGAGGAAACAATCATAAGCATTTACAACATTGCAAGATTCTAAAACTCTACGGCCAATACATCCTATCTCAGGAAATTATTGGAGAAGAGTTTCACTAAAATGAGGAAGTAAATGAGGAAAGAGTAGGTTATAAAGTACAGGGAATTTCCTGGTTGTTAGATGTACAGTATGTGTACACAGCAACCTGTGTAAATTGGAGCTATCTAGAAAAAAAAAATTTCAAAAAGATAAATCTGATAAAATGTCTAATGCTTCTGAATGCATTATGAGACTCACTAGAAAACTGGCGTAGAGTTTGGAATTGGTACTTTGGTATGTACATAGAAAACCAAACAAAACAAAAATTTTAAAAAATTGTCAGTTTAAGGGAAAAAATGTATAGAAATGAAATTCAATCATTTATGCTCCATGTTTCAGGTGTGGGTAACATTTACCTAACTATAACAGTATTAGTGTTACTGGAAAAAGGGGTCCCGATCCAGACTTCAAAAGAGGGTTCTTGGGCCTCAAGCAGGAAAGAATTCAAGGTGAGTCACAGAGTACAATGAGAAGAAGACATAGTTTATAGAAAGCTACTGCCTTTTAGAGTAGGGTGTCCTCAGAAAGCAAGCGAAGGAACGCGCCCTCTTTGTTTTAAGTTTTTCTGTTATAGGAGTCTTGTCTATGTAAAGACTAAATTGAATTGCGTATGTAAAGACTAAATTGGAAACAAAATAACAGGAAGAAGAAATTAATGCATAATCTTCAAATCATGAGGAGTAAAATTCATACAGAACCTATTGCTTAAAGAGTTTGACAGCGGTTATCAGCGGGCATTTTGTGATGTTCATCAGTGTGATTCTTGAATGTAAAAAGGACTATTTACAAGATTTCATATTTTGAATTAATGTGCAGCATATCATGTTAAATTTTTTAACCAATGTTTTAAAATTTTGAGTTTAAATTCGAAATCTTATTGTTCTATTTATAAATCTAGCACATTTAAAATTATTTTTAAGGGGGACTTTGATTAATGTTTGCTTCCATTTACAACTTAGTTAATTAAACTCCCTGAAAGATTTTAAACTACATTTATAAATTTAATATGTTCAATTATCTTTGTGAACATTTTAATTATCGAACTAACAAATAAAACCTTCCAGAGTACTTAAACAACCCTTATAGAGCTAATAAATTAAACTTACAAAATCATGAATCTTAAATTATCTTAAAGGTTAAACCACTGCTGGCAACTCGGTAAAACCGCTTATAATTTCAACTAAAAGAAAACCAGTATCTAAAATATTCTGTTATACATTTAAAATTGGAATGTAAAATGCTAATCTATAAATATTTAAATACAAATACAATTATGAATAAATATCGTATCTCTAAAGTATAAATGTTATAGTTTTCATATACTTCATCATCTCTAAACTTTTTTTCAAGGTTTTCCTGGGATTAAAAGAAATCATAAAAACAATTACGTTCTCTTAAGCAAATGGGGTTATCACCCCAAAGAGTTGTGGCTGCTTTTTCAGATTGTTTACCTATCAGAGATTTTGACTGGAAAATGGATCTGGAGCTTCATATACTCAGGGTAATTGTTTGTTTTTCCCTCATTAATATGGGAACAAGTTCTAATGTCGTAAAAGTTATGTTAATAGAGATCCCCAGCTCGTGAACTCTAAGTGAGATGGCCATGCAATCCATGTTTTCCAGATCCATGTTGTCTATATCTTTAGCCTGATTTTAATATCTAACCTCCCTACTCTGATTGTTTAGGTACTAGATCAAATTCAAAAATCTATTTACTGTATGATTCTTGACAGAGTTCTTTTTATGTTCTTCATACCTGGTGAAATCATAACTTTTCTAGATATTTAAATGACATACAAATTTATTATGTAATCTCATGTGTATATCTGATTCTGTGGTCACATTTCCCAAGGCCAGATAAATGACTGTAGCCAGACAGATGTAGGGCTGGGTGTAAAAAGAGATGTTCCCACAGATTATGTAGTTGCTGTGTAGAGAAAACTCTGTGTTTTTCCTCTAGTCTCACACCACAAAGATCAATCAGCAACACAGAAGACTTCTGTGACCAAATGTGTAGGTTTTTTCTTCCATACATACACCAAGCAGCAGACACCAGCTGAGTGTCCTCTAATTCAGTTCTGACACCACACCGTCTACCTGGAGATAGATCTCACAGGTTGAAGGCTCAGTTCCCAAGACTGCCCACCCTCAACCTACCAGCCACAGGTTCGGGCCTCTGAACTTCTGACCTACTGGCTTCAAGTTGGGGTTCTCATGACCCCCTCTTTGAATTTGATTAATTTGTTGGAGTGGCTCACAGAACTCAGAGAAACACTTACATTTACTGGTATATTACAGAGGATATTGCAAAGGATATTGATGAAGAGACACTTAGAGCAATGCGTGGGGAAAGGGAGCAGAGCTTCCATGCCATCCCTGGGTGGGCCACCCTCCCGGAACATCCATGTGTTCAGCTATCCAGAATCTCATTGAACCCTGTCCTCCTGGATTTTCATGGAAGTTTCATGATATCAGCATTCCTCCCTCCAGGGTATAGGGTGGGACTCTCTCCTGAGATGGTCTTAAGACCCACAACCAGAAAGGCAGGAACATAAAAATGAAAAAAGGCCATGAGAAGATGAGGGGCCTGTTCCTGAGGCCTAACACACCCAATATTATAACAAAAGACTGTAACAAGGGCTAGGGGAGTTATAAGCCAGGAAATGTGGATGAAAACCAATATATATCGTAACACCACAGTTGCTGAGAAAATATTCATGGAAAACAGACCTAAATTGATACTGTCTGTTGACGTAATTTACTTTACTGATCTTTTCCTTCACCATTTTAATAAATATCTCAGACAATAATGAGTCCCATTCAAAGATAACAATAGAAAAGATACCAGCACTGAACATATATTTCATGTTAGAGAAAAGCAACAAAGACAATATAACATTAAAAGACAGAAGAAAATTACACGCCACACTGACTATCATTGAGTCACAAAGTGAACACAAATTTTTAATGCATTATTTCATTAAATCAAACTCCCCTACCCGCACCAATACAACTCCTCTGATGTAAGTGACCTAAAAAGACATAAATAGGTTTTAAAGTAGATATAAAATACATGCAATATATGTAGTGTGAGCTTAGGGAAAGATAAAAGAGAAAAAAAATATCTTTAATCTGAGAAATATATACCACACTAGAAACAGCAAAAATGAAGAATAAATATTTTCAAAATTTACTCAAATAAATGGTATATAAGAAAAAAATCGAGCAAAACAAAATGAAAAAGAATAAATAAATAACAAGGGTAGAACAATATTTGTAGTTGTTTGAAGACAGACAAAGCTGACCTAACATATGTTACCATGTATATTTTATCCAGTTTTCCAATTTTGTTTTTATTGCTGGAAGGTTAGTTGGTCAGATTTATTCACCATATCAGCAAGTGTAATCTTCTAAATTGACATCCCTTACTTTTTGTATCTTTTTGTATTTTTTATCCTATTATTATTACGTATTTTATAATATTATATATTCCATACTGAATTATACAGTAAATAAAAAAATAAAATGTGAACAAAACAATTTCATAGAAATGGTGAGGTCTTTTTCTTTTTTAATTGAAGCAGTACATGACTTGAAAACAGAATGATACAATAAAGAAATAAACTCAAGAACTCATTTTATGGAAAAAGTGAAAACAATTTGCAACATTAAAATAATTAATCAGAACCTCGATTCAGATAAAGAAGGAATAGAGAACAAATATTGAAATTGGAAGGCAATGAAAATATAATCACAGATATTGATCAAGTAATCAGATAAGATCATTTTCCTAATTTTACACAAATATATTGGAAACCCTGGATTATATGATGTTTTTCCATATGAAAATGTAAGTGACCAAAATGACTACAAGAGTTATAAAATCTCAGTATCTTATTAATGCAGAAAAAGATGTTGAAGATATAAAATTCTGAACATTCTCTCAACAAACAGACAAATCAGCAGGCATGAGCATTTTCAAGAAGAAATGTATCAAGACATGAAAGTACTGATAACTCAATGCTATTTAAAGTTTTCCACTTCTAATTCTAGCTATGACAAGTTAATTTGTATCAAGCCATCCCACCTGGCAAGAACAATTATGAAAGCTGGATAAAATTAATTAAAAATAAGTAGCTATTTAAGGGCTTCCGATAGCAATCAAAGCATCCAGAACTTGACTGTCTGTCTCGAAAGAAGAGAAACACATTGAAGTGATTTCAACATTCTCCACTACCTTTCATTTGGATACATTTGCTGAACAGCTAGCTAAGAAGAAAATGGTAGCTCAGAGATTTTAGAAATCTGATAGGCCTGCATAGACAAAAATTGGAATTCATGACTATCATGGTGGCCAGGGCTTGATAAAGGGCCTGTAGAAATAAAACAATTTCATTTTGTTTTTCCTTCACAGCATTTTCTGATCCTTCAGTTGCAGAAGGTGAGTGACTAAGAAGCTTAGCATAAAATGGAGCTACCCGACTAAAAGGAAGTTAGACCTCTCAGCAAAAGGATAGACAAAATTGGAGTTCAACAAGGAACAGAGGACCTAGAAATCTCCCTAGGCATTGAGACCCCTACAAGCTAATCCCTGGCTGAAAATTGAAATCTAGCCTCAAGGCATTTCAGTCCAATTGGACCAAGAGGATCTACCTCTAAACCATAAGAAAACTACAACTTCTTTGGAGGGACATCCCAGCTAAAGACTTTTTCTCTTAGGTAAACGTCTGGTTTTTCATCATAAATAACCAGATATATCAGTCAGCAGGGCTAAATGATGCATGCACATATGTGAGTGTGCACACACACATACAGAGCGAGAGTGACAGTGAGAGGGAGAAGAGAAATCTATAGCTTTAAATGTTTTCATGTACAGAAAATAAAAATGCTTCCAAATATATTTATGAATAAATATTGTATTTATACTAAACTTGACTAAAGTTGAACCTATGTGTTCTCTTCCCATCCCCTTCCCATTCATCTCTCTCAAATACACTACACACAATAAAATACAGGCCTATCCCACTAATAAATATTAACGCAAATATTTTAAAACCATACCTTACAATTAAAAGTTGCAATCACATTAAAATCATACTTCATAATCAAGTAGTGTTCATGTTAGTAAGCAAGAATGGATGACTGTTAGGAAAGACTTTACTATAATTTATCATGTTAATAGAAAAACAATAATCTCCAGAAACTTCAACATATATTACCAATTAAATAATAGAGTAGTAGTATAATGAGATAGATGTAATTTAACCCAAAATTCAGAATTTAGGTGATGGTGTTTGGGTACAGGGCCTTTGGGAAGTAACAAGGTTTAGATGATGTCATGGGGGTAGGGTTCTCATGATGGAATTAATTCTCTTAAAACATAGACACCAGAGAGCTTGCTCTCTTTCCCTGCAGTGTGAGGACAGAGTGACATGAGGGTAGGGTTCTCATGATGGAATTAATTCTCTTATAACATAGACACCAGAGAGCTTACTCTCTTTCCCTGCATTGTGAGGACAGAGTGAGAGAACCTGTCTGCAAGAGAACGCTCACCAGATAGCAAACCTTCACAGATCCTGATCCTGTACTTTCCAGCCTCCAGATGTGTAAGAAAATACATTTCTGTTGTTTAAACCACTCAGTCTTTGGTATTTTGTGATGGCAGTTCGAGCAGACTAAGACAAATAATGACACCATTCAGAATAATGACACCATTCATGATTGTTCCCATCTACCAGACACCAAAACAAGTTCTAACAAGATGAAAGAATAAACTCCCCCAAAAGGTAAGCTTAAAGCAGAAAAAGTAGAATAAATTGTAAATAAAGATTAAAAATATAACTGGAGGCAATCAAAAAATATATCCTAAGGAGATTGTTAAAGCTGTATGAAAAATGTGTGCCGAAAATCTCATTGGAACACTATTCATAAATCTAAATAATTATAAATAACTGGGCTATGGTTATGTTGCTTATGTAAATCCATATATGTTAACATAATGTGTTAATTTGTAAATGTTTATAAAGCATTCTTAATATATTAGCAAAATAGTTTGAAGTGTCAAATTAAATATCCTGAATACAAAATTACTTGTAAGTTGTAATTCCAAGTATTTTTGAAAAATTACATATTAAAAGAATGGAAGTAAATGCAACAAACTATTCGTAGTAGAATTTTATTTTACAACAACTCAAAATAATGAAACAAATCCTTTGGCTTACAACTTTCAACTAGGCGTTGTGATTTTCTTACTATTCCATTCAGTAGCATATGGGTAGCACGGTTGTATCCTCAGTTTCTCAGTGTTCTCCTGGCATCATTATTAATAGTGTCCCTATCACTTTCATAAGTTTCCTAGTTTGCAGAATAAATTATATGGTTATCTGAGATATGGGAAGCCTAATTTTCTTTTCTTCCTCAGTAATAATCTATACAATTCTGGACAACTCATATATCCATAAAAAATGTGATCTCTACCTTAAAATAGATATATCTCCCAGTTAACGTCATAGAAAGATTGTAAGGATTAATGAGGAGATGCTTGGAAAATACTTTGAGCTCATCAGAGAAAAGTGCTATGATATTGTCACTAATACATTTATTTACTAGCTTGCTGAGTAGAAAGTCGAGGGAAATCAAGATTTTGTGGGTATCAGCAACAAAACCAAATCAATCATGCACATTCTGACAGCCCATTTTATGTAAGTTTCCCAGAGTACAGTAGCTAGTGAACATAGAACGTCTCCAAATATATATATATATATAACATAGAACTTCTCCAAATATATATATATATATATATCATAGAACATAGAACTTCTCCAAATAAGTATATATATATAAAAAACATAGAACATAGAACTTCTCCATATATACATACATATATATATTATTAGAGACACATAGGTTAAATTTTGACTCTATATAGGCTATTCAATTAGTAGTTATGAGTAAATGTATTGAAATTCTCATTCTTGATGAAAAGATTGTGTTCCATCAAGCACTAACCATATGGAATGTTTGGAAGTTGAACAAAGACTGTTCATTAAGCTTGAAAGGGACAGATCTGAGCCAGCCAAGCACTTTGTAACCTGGCAGTCAGGCCTCAAAAATCAAGCCTATTATTTCAGCAGGCCAATTAAGTTCTTTAGAAACTCAGTGGAAAGATGGCATCTTCACACATTTTCAGCACCTTATAAATTAGGTACTTTTGCCTGGCACTAAAATATCCTTCTTGAACTTAAAAATCAAAATCAATAAATCAATCTACTTCTCAGGCAACAAAGAAGCAGATGAAAGGCAACAACGGGGCAGATTAAAGTTCTAGCAATGAATCCCAAATATACAGGAGCCTTAGTTTGATTAAGATGCCAAAAAAAAAAAAAAAAAAAAAAAAAACACCTGGAAGAAGGGCACTCAAGTCTGGCTCATGGTCTCTTTGTTCTACCTAAAACCTACATCCCCTTGCATCAACTACAGTACTATACTTGATGCTTTGAAGTTGAAGCATAATATCTTATTTTTTCTGACATTGCAAGTATATAACAGATCACAAAGTTGATTCTCTTTTCACTTGTCAAGCTCTTACCCTGTCTATCTAAAATTCATATCTTGACCTTTCATGTCTGTCTTCAAGAACAAATCATCTCTCTTCCCACTCTCTGTCAATTTGATCTCTTTCTCTTTGCTTTGTTCTGGAGGAGAGAAAGGTGTATCTGTATTATTTTCTTATTTGTCAGAATTAAACAGCTGTTCTTGGAGAGTGGTGAGCAGTTCCTCATGCAAAGGAGAACTAGTTATTTAGTTTTGTACCATTTACAAAAAAGAAAGAAAATGCTGAAAACCAGTATCTTAAAATATTCATTTTATTCCTCTTTATTTTAATTGGGGCATGGATAAAAGGGAATATTTTTAGTTTAATAAGGAATAAAAATATTTGGTTATAAATCCTCAAGAATATTTACATCTTAAAATTGTTTTTATATTTCTGTTTCTATGACATTCAAATGGGCAAATTTTTTTCTTGAATTTAGACAGATTTACAAATAATTGCATATGTCTAGAAATTGAAAAATTAAAAGACAAATGCAACAATGAGAACGTGAATTGAACTTGAAAAATACCCTAATTATGAAAACCAAACTTTCATAATATTATTTTAATGTTTTCTGATTTGCATTTTGGGAATTCTTGCCTTCACTGTGTTTTTTTCCTTAGATTTTCTCTACATACTGTTCACAAAATTCAGTTAAAAGCTATTTTAGAGATTGTCTAGGGAAAGGGCTGCATGCTCAGTCATTGACTGTTACTTACATTGGTACAATTAGGGGTTTTAAATTTGAGTTCATTGGATTTATGCTTCTCCCCACATAGGCTGACTATTGTTGCTGTTGTTGCTTGGAATACATATTGGCTTAATTAATCAGTACTATTTGGAATTTTGTGAAAATGCAAACTAATTATGAACTTTCCCTGATAAGAAACCATTTTGGCTCCTGATTATTTGCTTTTCCCTACATTTATATAACACCAATCTCATGAAATCGAGCATTAGACCAGCATGTTATTGATTTGCACATTAGGCATTTGATTACCTCTGAATTGCTTTCCTTTATGATATCCTCAGATGCAAAATCTTGAAAGAGAGCATGCAGTCGGACGTTTATTTGATTCTGTTTGATAATTGTTTTTCCTCTCTGTTTCCGTTAGCATTATTTGTGGAAGACCATAGCAGTGAGAGTTCTTGTGACAGAAATCTTGTTACCTCTGCATTTGGTGGCTATAGACTGCAATGAGTTTATCTCTTCATAGGGGAAATTGAGAAGAGATTACTGCTACCCACTACCCAAGGTCTGGTTTTCTTTACAAAGCTTCTGCATAAATGACAACTACATAGCTTCAATGAGGGATCTAACTCTTGCTTGGAAGTGTGGCAGCTAAGTTGATGGTCATGGATTTAAGCTACAGTCTAATCACTACAGTAAACATTCTGGGGGTGACTTTTAGTGCTAGATTATGTGCTACACTCTGGTGTTGAAATATATGTTAGCTATGGCCTCAGCTCTCAAGGCATTAGTTGTGTTTGTGTGTAGCGGGTGTTCTGAGGGAGGTGTTAGGTGTTGGTTGAAAGAATGAGGAAGGAGAGCAAGATTTGAGGAGAAAACAAACAAGTACACATAACATAGTTTCACTGAATAATCTGCACTTCTGAAATGTCAATACAATCATCTGATTCAGTAATAATTGAATTAGAATCTTCCTGAGTGGTGGTGGAAAATGTCGAATATTTCTTTTCACACTGAAGCCAGAACTCTTGGGTACCATAATCCAGCAATATTGTTTGCTGGCTGTCACTTAAAGTCACAAAGCACCTCTGTTTTATCATATATAATAAATACAGATACAATATTCTGTTTTATATGTATGTATATATCTTGCAAAATTATTGTGATGATGAAAAACAAAATGTAATACACACTGAATAATGCATAGTAGATGGTAAGCACTAAATAAATGGCTATGTAAGCAGTGATTCCTCTCTTTGTTATCTTCATTATTATAATTTCTGCATAGGTTTTATTTCAGTGATTTTTATAGTAAAGATTTTGCTTATTTTATAAAAATACTTCATGCCAAAGAGTACAAAGAAAACAAAATAAATCACCCCAAATTTTCAGAAAAAAAACAATGTTAACAGTTGGTGGAATTCATTTGGGTTAATTTTTTTTTGTTTCTTCTTTGCACTTTTTGGTATTATCCAAGTTTAAAAGGAATAAGCACATACAATTATTATAATAGCTGTAAAATAGTAATATGTGTTTCAAATTTCATACTTCAAAAAGTTTGGATATAGATGGAAGACACATAACCATGTGTATATTGAGAGAGCGAGCTAGCAGAATAGATAAAAAATAATTTTATAATAAAAGAATACTATATTTGCTTTTTTAACTGGAAGTATTAAATTTATGTATGTGACTTCATTATTTCCTAAAAGGTCACATTTTTAAAAAAAATTAAAAATATTAGAAGATTGAGTCATTTTCTTTCTTAAATTTTAATTATATGTATATCTATGAATAATTTATGCATAAACACATATATGTAAGGTCAAATCCTAAGAAAATTTATACACCTTAAGGAATTATCACAAAACAAATACCTCCACAACTACCATTCAGAATATTTTTTTTTTGCAAAATAGATTACTACCCCTTCATTTGTCTTCAAAGATACCCACTATTTGGAGTTTACTTTTCTTAATGTTTTGATATTTATATACCCACTCTGTGGTAGGCCAATAATGTCTTCTATAGGCATGTCCATGTCTTAATTCATGGAGCCTGACCTTATTTGAAGTAGGGCATTTGCAGATGTATTTAAGAAATTTGAGGCTGGGTGCAGTGGCTCACGTCTGTAACCCCAGCACTTTGAGAGGCAGAGGCAGGTGGATCCACCTGAGGTCAGGAGTTCAAGACCAGCCCGGTCAACATGGTGAAAATGTCATCTCTACCAAAAGTACAAAACTTAGACGGGCATGGTGGTGGTGCCTGTAATCCCAGCTACTTGAGAGGCTGAGACAGGGAAAACCACTTGGACACAGGAGGTGGAGGCTGCAGTGAGCCAAGATCGAGCCATTGCACTCCAGCCTGGGTGACAGAGCAAGACTCTGTCTCAAAAAAAAAAAAAAAAAAAAAGAAGAAGAAGAAAGAAAGAAAGAAATTTGAGAGGAAACCATCCTGGGTTATCTGAGTGAGCCCTAAATGCCATCACAAGTGTCCTTGTAAAAAGGAGACAGAGGGAGAAGGCAATGGGATGATGGAAATGGAGAAGTCTGAAGATGCTGTGATGCAGGCTTTGAAAATTGAGGAAGTCCCACAGGATGGAAGAGGCCATGAACGGATTATCTTTTGGAGTCTGCAGTGAGAATACAGACCTTCTGCCATCTTGACTTTAGGTCAGTGAAACAAATGTTGTACTTCTGGTTTCTTTAACTGAGAGAGAACTCTTTTGTTAATTTCTCACACTGGTAATTTCTGGTCTCTCTTTCTGTCTCACTGTTTATCTTTCTGCCACTCTATCTTCCCCTCTTTCTCCGTATGTATGTATATGTGTGTGTGTGTCTGTATAAAAGAATTTAAATATATAGATAGTCCTTGACCTAATGATGGTTTGACTTACAATTTTTTGACTTTATATGCTGTAAAACAATCACAATTTCAATATAATGTACTATATTCAATACATTACATGAGAGATGCAACACTTTCTTATAAAATAGGCTTTCTTTTAGAGAATTTTGCCCAACATGTAGGGTAATGTTAGTGCTCTGAGCATGTTTAAGGTAGACTAGGCTAAGCTATGATGTTTGGCAGGTTAGGTGTATTAAATGCATTTTCTACTTATGATATTTCCAATTTATATTGAGCTTATCAGGATGTAATCCTATCATAAGCTGAGGAACAGCTGTACTATAATTAGGCAATTATAAAGAGATTCATTATTTTATTCCAGGAAAAATTATTTTTCTATTTATTTTTCAATTATATGTCAGCTGTATTAGTCAGTTTTCAAATTACTGTTAAGATACTACCTGAGACTGGGTAATTTATAAATAAAAATGATTTATTTGGTTCACAGTTCTACATGGCTGAGGAGGCCTTAGGAAACATACAATCATGACAGAAGATAAAGGAGAAGCAAGGCACATCTTACATGGCAGCAGGAGAGAGAGCAGGAAACACTGCCACTTTCTTTTCTTTCTTTTTTTTTCTTTTTGAGACAGTCTTCCTGTGTAGTCCAACCTGGAGTGCAGTGGCGTGATCTCGGCTCACTGCAACCCCCGCCTCCTGGGTTCAAGTGATTCTCCTGTCTCAGTCTCCTGAGTAGCTGAGATTATAGGTGTGTGCCACTACACCCAGCTAATTTTTGTATTTTTAGTGGAGATGGGGTTTTGCCATGTTGGCCAGCTGGTTTTGAACTCGTAATCTGAAGTGATCCACCCACCTCAGCCTCCCTAAGTGCTGGAATTACAGATGTGAGCCACTGCGCTGGACAAAACTGCCACTTTTAAAACCATCAGATCTCATGACAACTCCCTCACTATCACAGGAATAGCATGGAGGAATCCAGCCCCATGATCCAATTACCTCCCACCAAGTTCCTCCTTCAACACGTGGAGATTACAATTAGAGATGAGATTTGGGCAGGGACACAGTGCCAAACCATATCATCCTCATTTCTTTTTTCAATAATTTCATCATCATATCTCATCATGTATTTATTTACATGTATTTTTAAATTGAGTACTAGACATTATATATGAAAAACTGAAAGTGATTTGAGGCCCTGGAAATGTTAACATTTTCTAGATAGGAATTACATTTGCTCTTTGCAGTAAGCTAAGGGCACTAGCAGGTTACTTTAATGCACCCATAAGTATACAGATAATTACACACCAGTTTTATGTCCCTGAGTGGGCTGGTCTTTATCGAGTGTAGTCCTTGCCCCTAACTCAAAGCCTGGAGGGTACTATACTCCAGTTCTCCCCACCACATTCCCTTGCACACTCACACAGTTACATGCATTTGGCTGCCAAAAGTATTCCTTAGTTTTGCAATCTATTTTTTAACTTCCTAGAATCAGTAAAAATCTTGAGCTGAAAAGTGATGCTCAATGCCAAGTTCATCTCTTGGATCTTGGCTTTGCAATTTTCCATTGTTTTGTTAACACTTAGTGTCTTAAAGAAAATTTTGTTGTTGTGTTCCATGGTAGAGTTGATATCAATTTCAAATCTGCAGTTACTAGTAGAAGTTCCTGTGGTTTGTATTTTACCTTCAGATTTTACTTTTAGACTGTACCAGTCTACATCTTTTTATAACAGATCATGTTGTCAGAACAGTTGTTTTTTTAATTCTCTTCTGTAACCTCTGGAGTTTTGTAACTTGCATTATTCTTATTTTACCAAAATTTATGCCTTTTATTCTATAGCCTGCAAGAAGTTTTCTTTAGTTGCTTAATCTATGTGCTGTATTTATAGGACTTATTGTTCATCTGTCATTTCATAAAATGTCTCTATTTACTTTCTCCTTATTTTGGCCCATTCTTTGACTCGATTTTTGGGGTGATGTTCTCTGAGAGCTTTGTCTATTTGTTGCTTGAATGACAATTTGGGTTTTACATAATTTTTTTCAGTCATCCTTTTATTTTCTTAAGAACGTCCTGGTAACATGTTTCCCCTATAAATCTATATCCAAATCCTTCCTTATTTTAAGGAATCACTACATGATAGTGAACTTTTAATTCTCTTTTATTCCAATTTGAGTTATCAATGTCAGGGCCAATTATTCTTACTCAAGGTATCATTGCCTGCACTCTTCACATATTATCTTGTTTATAATCACTTGAATCTTTTTGTTTATTAACATACATAGCTACACGCCCCCCAGAGGAATAGGAAACTCACATATGCAAAAGAAAATCCATAGGAACACCCACAACACAATTTATCCATCATCCAGAATTACTGAGTAAAGGCTCTTAGAATAAGAATTTTCAACACAAATAGAATATAAAAAACGATAATATGCATACAAAATGTGAGAGGACTTGGAAATTTAAAAAAGGACTTTTAGTTGAAAACTAATGTGTAGACTAACTGGCAGAAAAGATATAGGTGGAATTGATGAGCATGAAATTATTAAATAAAAAACAAAAAGTACGAGTACATGATAAATATTTTCAAAGTATGATATCTGAAAAGGCCAATGCAATACACTTTTGACAATTTCCAAAAAAAGTAGAAAAAAGGAAGAAAATTTTTAAAATAGAAAAAGATAGTACACTTACAGATATGAAGAAATTGTAAAACCTTAAGCTGTAGTCATTAAATATGATTATTATCTGAAGTTTAAATGCATGCACTGTTTGACTCACCCTTTGACTCTTTTTGTTGTCATCTCTAGCAGATGCTCAGCTGTCTAATAGGATCAGTAACAGCACAGCACCATTGCCAAGCCACATGGAAACATGAAGCAAAAGAAAACCTCAGTAATATTAATTTTGTTTTTATTTAAAATGTTAGTATGTTGTTCATCATGGATTTCCTGCATTAATTTTGATTTAATAAAATATTACATTATCATTTACCTTGATTACTGAGTTTATTTGACATCCACTTAAGTTTCTCACCTGAGGCAGCAAGGGCTCCACGTTTTTCACTCTGAGTCAGGACCTGCACAACACCTAAAATTTTATATTTATGTCCACTTAGGCAGTTGAGGTCTTGCCTTCTACGTTTCTCTATAGTTCACTACAAAGAAATGGTGTTGATATAGGGAGAGGGCTACATTCTCACAGTGCTAGTTCCAGAAAGCTGCCTATGTGCCCTGATAGCACTACAGAGTTTAGCAATTTCTGCCTTCACTGCTTATTTTACTTTTTCTCTTCCTCAGTTTGTTTCCCTTCCAAACAGTCAGGTCATGGGCATTGGAACTAGATGAATAAGGATTGAAAACCCACTTATGTAACCTTGAATGAGTTATTTTACTTGTCTGAGTCTCAATTTTCTTATATATGAAGTGAGGATAATTTTTAATTTATAAGATTCTTGTATCAATAAATATGTACAGAAAGTCCATCATACACCTAATCCACAGCATGGACTTAATAAATGTCATTTATCTTTTCTACTCTATTTCTGCTTCCCATTCTTCAACTTAATACTACAAAGCTAATCCATTAGCTAGTATATAGTAGAAACTGAAAAAAAATTGAAATGCATTTCTTTTATTGCTATAATCACAAATATGTTACACAGACCTACCTCAATGCTACAGTTCATCCACTAAGTTGGTTCAGTTATGTTAAATATTAGTTTAATATTTCAAACATAGCATAAAAAGTTTATTAGTTACTTATAATAGGTAGAGGAAATTAATCAATAGCCTTCTTAGAAACACTCTGATTCCTGATCTAAACCCCAATCTTCAGTGAAATTGTTTTGATAATGTATACAATTTCAGAAATGTATATTTATGTTTCTCAAATCTCAGTGTATTTAGAGAAATAAAAATAACTTCAGCTGACTTTATAATATATAAAGTTTATTTTAAACCTTTGCCTTTAAATGAAAAAAATACTGTTATTAGAGGTTTTTTATACTTTTCTGTATACAATATCAGGCTAATTTTCACTAGACTATAAATATTCTTATGTGGACAGGCAAATCGGTACTGAATATACAATAGATTTTCTTTTCTATGGATTGTGCTTAAATTACATCAGTTTAGAACAAACACATTTAATTAAAGCCAATAAATTCAGGTGTTCTACGATTGTTATACTTTTTTGTTTTCAATGAAAAATAGCCAGACCTGTTCACTGGGGCTTGTTGTAATTATGGATTTTAACGTGAATAAGCTATCATTTGATGTTCCACCAAGAAAATGTTTTTCCATTTTAAAGAGCTTTAAGATATGTTATTGGAGCTAGTGTCCTTTGAATAATGGCCAAGAGAACAGTTTTTTTTTTTTTTTTTTCAATTACACATGCATTTCTTCACCTATTTAGAGGCTCTGAGATCAAACTAGATTAAAAACACCCACCCACACACACATTTGTCTCAAGTAATGGTGGAAAGTTACCTCCTTGGTGACTGCACTATGCATGATTGTGTGTGGTTTGGTTTCTAATCTTTCATTTCTTTCCAACATGAAAAAAATAACCTTCCTAGGCAAGGAAAAAAAAAAAAAAAAGCATTGTACTTGGGTACTTGGGGAGTTGCTTTTGATCAAAGAAAGGGGTAATAGTTCTTTCCTGAAAATGGTGACAAGAATGAAAAATGAAAAGAAAGATCTATTTTAACTAGAAGTAATGATTTTGGGGGAGGAATAGGGAGAGTATATGTGAGGAAACAAGGAAACTGAGAGTAACAATCACTGATGCCAGTTTGTGAAAGGGATGAGGTTGACCAACATGCCTTGAGGCCATATCAGAAGATTTTAATTTTCATATAAAATATTTATATTTCCATCATTTTTTCACCTATATTACTAGGGCAATCAAAAGAAGAATTTTGGGTTTGTACAGAATTTTCCTATGTGTTGATGAAGTAAAAATGCCGAGTATATTCACATTCTCAAGGTTTTACTGAGAATAAAGTTTATACCTAGAGATGATTTTAATACACACAATGGGATATTCTAGGAAAACAAAAGAGAGAGACATGGTCTAATAGGAGTGATGTAGCAGAATTAACATAAATGCTGACATGTTTGGTTCTGTGTCCCCACCCATTCCCACGTGTTGAGGGAGGGAAGTGATAGGATTATGGCGGGGGAGGAGTGGTTTCTCCCATGCTGTTCTCGTGATAGTGAGTCTCACGAAATCTTTTGGTTTTAAAAGAGGCAGTTTTTTTTTTTTTTTTTTTTTCCTGTGCTCCTGCTCCTCTCTCTCCTGCCACCTTGTGAAGAACGTGCCTGCTTCCCCTTCACCTTCCGCCATGATTGTCAGCTTCCTGAGGCCTCCCCAGCCATGCGGAACAGTGAGTCAATAAAACCTCTTTCCCTTATAAACTACCCAGTCTCAGGCAGTTCTTCAAAGCAGTGCAAAAACGGACTAATACAAATGGAAAAGATATTATCAATTTTATCCTCCCCAGAACTTTCATGTTTTCACTAGATTTATGAGATATAGTTTTCAATCTCCTTGAAAATCAACACAAGCCCTTCATTACCCAGTCTCATTCTAAAATAACAATTTGTTTTATATTGACACCATGACAATTTCAACAAAATTAATGGTTTCAGCAACATAAATTATTACCTCACACTTCTGTAGGTCCGAAGTCTGAGTGGGTTCAACCAGGTCCCTGTTCAACGTCCTGCAAGGTCCAAACAAAGGTGGCAATCAACAGGGATCTTACTGGGAAGCTCTGGTAAGAGTACATTTCCAGATTTGTTAAGATTGTTGGCAGAATTTAGACGCTTGAAGTTGTATCACCATTCCCAGTATCTTCTACAGTTGTAGGTCATTGTTTTCTTGCCTGCGTCAACTGGTGGTTGCTGGTGTCAGCTCCTAGTAAGTAACCTGTCTCCAGACTTCCTATGTGAGCCTCTACATCTCAAAACCAGCAATGACGCCTCCGAAACTTCTCAGGTGGAATCTTTCTAATTTCTCGCTCTGCCAAGTCTCTGTTTCGCCAGCTGAAGAATATTCTCTGCTTTTAAAGGGTCTTTTAATTAGATTGGGTTCACCTGGATACTCAAAGCTGCTTGCCCTATCTTAAGGTTTGTAACCTTAGTTACAGCTACGAAGTCCATTTTGCCATATTCACGGGTTCCAGGAATGAGGATGTGGACGTCTTTGGGAGGTTACTGTGCATACCACAAAAACTAACCTCGCAATAATCTGTTTATGGCCTATTTTTTGGCCATTACTTTACTGAAATTCATACTCTGCAGTTTGTTAAATATTCACTCTGAGCTGAAGCACAATAATACAGAAAAATCTAAATGATTCAAAATGAAAAACATATTGATAGAGTAAAAAGAATATCAGAAATCATTGGTTTTTGAGACTAATGTGCAAAAGTTTACTTTTCCATATTTTTTGATAGTATTTTTTCCTTGTTTTTAATACTTTAGGTGAAATGCACAGTTTTTAAGTCATTATTCAGTGCCTTTGATAAAAATATATGACTGAGCAACCCACAGCCCATAGAACATTGGCATTACCTCAGAAATTTCTTATGCCACATACCAATCAATTCCTGTCACCCTCCAGCCATTATTCTTGTTTCTATCACTACAGATTGATCTTGCCCATTCTGAAACTTTATATGGAAGTGATCATACAATACATAATTTTGGTGTTTTTTTTGTAGTGGTTTTGAGTAGTTTTCAATTATTTGACTGTATCATGGCTTTTACAATCCATTCTCCAATTTTAGGGGCCTTTGAGTTCTCTTCAGTTTGGGGTTATCAAGAATAATTATATTGTTATCTTTATTACTGCTAGGCTTGACAATATTTCATAATCATGTATTCTTAGAATAATGCACAATTTATTTAAGCAGTCATATTGATTTTTAGGTAAATATTTTTTTAAGATTACCTGCCCCCAAACATAAACTTATCTATTGAGCCCTGCTTGTATTTTGATAGGTGTATGCAAATATACACTCAGAGTTGAATGTGGCTACTTTAAATGACTTCTGCCATTCTCATAAAATAATTAGTAGATTATCCAGTTTATAAACTTGATGACATTGCTATATAAGACACTGGAAAACAAATTCCTTTATATAATATTTACAGAGATAAGTTTTTGAAATTGATAAGCCACTTTTCCAGCATTTTTTATGCTAAATACAATTGTTTGGATAAGGACATTCTTGTAGATACCTGGCTTCATAACTAAAACAAGCAATTTATCATAACATACCCACAGTTAATTTTTTTTCTTCACTTTTGCCCTACAATGAGTGCTCTTAAATTCCTTTGTAATACCTTTAAAGGCACAGAAGTAAGAAATGGAGAGAAAAATAAGCCTGAGAAGTCTTTGGGCTCCAAAAATCCTTTCTCTTGGTAACCGTATCAGCTCATGACTCAATAAAATGATATAAAGACTTCATATTTGGGGGTTATAAAACCCCTTGAATATGTTAGTTTTTCTGACAAAGACAATCAGATACCACAATTACTAAATCAGGATATTGACCTAAAACTATCATCTCAGGATAATAACAATTACATATTTTCCTGTTGAAACTTTAGATTCTTTGTTGTTGTCATGGTTCCTTAAGGAAAACCTATCCGTCCTTGTGCCCCAGTAGCACTCCACATCTTTGGTAGATGTGAGTTTACATTTTTTACATTACTCTTCTGCTTGTAGTGCTTTTCTGGCGGTAACAAATTCTTTCACATATTATTTTAACCTTATTAAAGTGTTAATTTTGCCTTTTGAAGATTATTTTCACGGGATATGTAATTCTGAAATGACTTATTATTTCTTCTGTATACATTAAATAATTTTAAGATTTTCATTTAGCTTACATTTGTTCTGATGAGAAGTCAGAAGTGTTTTTTTTATCATTATTCCCTTTTCTATTACGTGCCTTTTCTCCTGCCTACAATTAAGAGTTTTAAATTGTATTACCTTGTAGATATTCCACATCTCTCGACTGTCTTCCATCTTTTCCTCTAAATCCTTGGACATATTTTAATACCAGTTTAATAATGCTTGTTTTTATTCTTAACAACATCCTGGCTATCTTAGGTCTGTTTCTACTGCTTGTTTTTCTCCTAATTTTCTCATAGTTTTCTGCTATTTTTGCATGTTTAATAATTGTTTTTATTTTATATTTGACATTTTTCATACTATATTAGTTAGAATCTAGACTTAGAAGTGTGCTGAATTTTATTTTGAGCAGACAGTTAATTTACTGGCACATTAGTTTGATCCAGTTGGTGCTTATTTTTAAGCTTTTGAGGCTGATTTTAGAGTATTTCTTCTGATAGGAGTAGATTAGTCTTACTTTGGAAGCCGACTTTCTTGAGTTCTTAAACATGGGGAGATGCTCAGTGAGTCTTTTCACTTTGGCTAGTTGAAACTCTAATGCCTCTCAACATTGTTGAACCAGTGAAATCCTCATTCTGCTCACTGCCCCTCAGAAACTGTTCTCTGCGTGGCCTTGTGAAATCTTACTCTGTACATGCATAGTATGTTGTTCACTAAAAAAATTCAAGAAGACTCATTTGTAGATTTTTAGATCTCTTTTTCAGTTCGACTCTTTCTTCTCTGGATTCTTCTTCATAAATTCCAGCCACCTCAGCTGCGTCTTACAATCTGTTTCTCCATTCAGAAAAATTGCTGCTATCTATTTGGGCTCCTCTTTCCTTTTCTGCAGTTTTGGAAGTAGCCCTATATAAAAGGCCAGCTTTAAATGTGGAGTTCACTTCAAGGATCACGACTCTGTGCTGTGTGTTGCACAATGCTTTAAAACTGGCACATCGTACATTTTGTCTAGTTTTATGGTTGTTTACAGCAGAATAATCAGTCTGAAATCCATTATTTTGTTATGGCCAGAATCAGAAGTCAAGCGCTCTGTTTTTTAAAAAAGCACATATTGCGTACCTGCTATCTTCCATGTACCATACCAGGTGTGTTCAAATACATAGTCAAGTCAGCTTTTACTATTTGTTGTTCCCCATGAAGGGCTTACATTTTATTTTTTTTTTTGGAGAGAGGGCTTAGGCAGATTTTTATTCAATATCTATGCATTTGCTCATGTTGACTATTTATGGTATATTTTTACATACTTTCTAAATACTGTTTGTCTTGCAAGATTTATGGCACTTCTTTTTTGCATGTTTTTCTAATTCATCTCCCAAATCAACCTTTCTAACTTCATTTGTTCATAAGATACTTTTAAATTCACCTCTGTTACAGCATTTACCCTGTTGAAATATAGCTATCTCTGTATGGATTATAAAAACCTAGCAAAATTCTAGGTTGCAACTGCCACTTTCTCATCTTTGTGACTCAGCTTGTCACAGTTACAAGTGCACATATCAGGCCATTTCTAAGGGTTCATTGTACTGAATACATGCTACCTAATTTAACTCACATAATAATCTTGTGAGGTATGTAGTATAATTATCATTACGTTTAATAAACGAATTGAGTCTCAGATAAGTTAATTATTTTTTCTAATTTACTAGTGTCAGTGATAGAACTGAATTCTGAAGTCAAGCTCCGTGTTTCCAACTCCAAATCTAGTAATCATCACTATACCACATTTATCATGCATTGCCTTCACTTTTGTTAGCCTGACAAATAGGAAAATAATACAGTAATCCTTAAATATCAGTATGATCTCATACAATTTCATATAACTCATATAATTTTAATCACAATTGAAAAGGTCTATACAGCTTAGTCTAACTCGCCATTCAATGGCCGTATTTTCTGTACAGTATTCCTAACCATAAGACTCTGTTTTGACCCTTCTGTTCGTGTTCCCCATCCCTTGAGGCAATCCATGTATGATAGTAATTATTAATTCCTTATAGTAGTTTCTTATATTAATATAGTTTCTTATATTAATTCCTTATAGTAGTTTCTTCCTATAGGAGAAAATAGTAGTTTACATATGCCATCCTAAAACTTGTATCCGCCATTTCTTTCTCCACCCTTAATGGCTGTATAAAATTTGTCTCCTTGGTTGTTCATTGGCAAGCCTTCAAATATTTGAAAACAGCTCTAATGTTGCCTTAAGTCCTCTTTCTTTCAAGCTAAGCATCTTTAGTCGCTTTTCTTTGCTCTGCTTCTTAGATTGGTTTCTACTCTTTACATCAAATATTTTCTGTTTGTGGCCCAGATTTTAAGAAATCTGAAACTATAAAACATACTGTCCTGTATGAACACAGTAATCTGTGAGGTTTTTATAATCTTAGGTGTTATTACAAAGCTCTTACTTTCCGTTTCCAAGATGAACAACATAACAACATGAATAAAGAAAATGTTCCCTCTAGTAACTAGAAGACTTAGAATAACTGTGATTTACAGATGAAAACCTAGGGCCAGAGCCTTCCTGTAGGATATTAGACTTCCTTTTCAAGAGGTGGCCCCGTATATAATATTTTAAAATTATCTGCCCTCTTCCTTCAATTCTGTCACTGTTATGCTCTTTGAAAAGAGACAGTGAAGGAGTTATCTTTTTAGAAATATGCCCCATATTTTTTCTGATCACTGGAATACAGAAGTGAATATGGATTTTATGAGTCTGTAGAGTTAGGGAGTACATATTTTCAGTAATTAATTCTACAATCTTAAAAATAGCTCTCACCATAAATCAACAGCTGAATGGTGGGAGCTGGACATAATGGAGAAAATACGGACTAAAGAGATTATGAATAGGCATTGTAGAGAATCCATATTTTAATTGGGTGAATTAAGTAAACTCTTGGATGGATTAAAAGGTTAGGCTCTGGTTGGATGTGGTTTTCCCTTAAGTTCCAGAAATATGTCAACTCCCGATTTACAACAAAGGCGCAAATTCACAAAAAGAGAAAGGCACCCCCTTCCCTACCTAGTAGAAGAAACTAATATTGCCATTGCCATTAGACCATCCATATGCCATTATTTTGTTATATTACTCAGGCTATAATAGGCAGTGAACTTTCAATAATATGTCACCTGATCTTTTGGTGTTTATATTAGAAAACTGTAATCTTTCTCTGATAAAGAGAGTGAGCCCATGAGCCAATATCCCTGACAAATGTGCAAAGGCAGGGGCAGTGCCCAGGTCTCCCTGAGAAGTCTATCTCTGCCACTACTTTCTCAGGGCCCCGGGGGATACATATCTCATGCAGGCACACACTTGCACTCACATGTGTGCGTGTTTACCCTCTGGATTAGCCCAATTCTCCTTTAACCTTTAGTTTTGCCTTGTATTTTGGGGGTTCAGATTAGAAAACTGATCTAATTCATCCTCATTTCTGGCATCCCTAAGCTTATATGGGATCAATGACCCCATGATCCTTTAGATTTATTATTAATATCTGAGTACTTACTTTCAAGGGTTAATTAACCTAGGTGAAATCTTAAAATCTTAAAGATATACTACATGACAGGAATTTGGGAACTTCTTTGTTATGAACCTATACAAGGTAAATTGGCAGTGGTCACATATTAAAGTGGCTGCTTGGGTGAACCTTAATGGCAAAGCTTCCATCTCAGGACTTATTAAGATCCAGTGGTTGCTTAAAGAAAAATAGTTTGTTTGCTATAATTTGTTAAGGAATCATCAATACAGTATGCCATTAGAACCTGTGGTAAAGCTTTTCCTGTCATCCTAAACTGGAGAACGTACTGAAATTAGCGCGCATCACGAAAGTTTAGATGCAGCTGAAAATTCAGAGAAAATCGTTTTATCTTGAGAGCTGTTTTCGCTTTCCATTGCCACATTTAAAAGTTAAGGTTTATAGAGAAATATTCTCAAGTGATTATGGAACAAGTGCAGGAAAATAGAAGAATAAAAATATGTATTTCAAGGCATCAATTCTAATTCCACTTCTAAAAATAGTCAGTGTGCAAAGCTGCGGTTGCTGGGATTGCTTCAATGAAGCTTCACCGTCAGTATCAACTACATTTTCAGGATCCACAATCTTCATAGATACACTTTATATTTTAATATTATAGAGGAAGAAAGTGTAGTAATTTGATGGGAACTTTCTCTATGTACGATATAGGAAGGTAGACAAATTAACATCTGCCCGTGCTATGATGATCACAGGAACAATCTTGCAGCTGACAATGCCAAGAAATTACTGTCCTTGAATAACGTCAAGCTTTCAATTTTATTACTGAAATTTCAGTAGCAAGTATTGCAATCAAAATTGAATTTCATAAAACTTTGGATTCGTTCTACGATAGTACTATTCAGCTTCAGGTGAATAATAGCATTGATACTCAGCCTTTCAGTGTTCGGCCAAATATTTATTTGGTGCATCTCTACTTTATATATATTTGCAGATTTAAAAATATTTTTTTCTGCTGTGTATCGTCACAACTGATACACATACACATACATACACACAAAATCTTATGGAAGGCAAATGCAAACATATACGCAAAGAACATATTATAGGAAAATGTGAAAAAAGAGAATATTCAAAGCAGAAATCATTACATAAGATGACAAAACTCAAACTAAGTATATCTTCACTGTTATATGTAATGAAATAAAAGTAATAATTAAAGCAAAAGACTTATATTGGACAAAAAATAATGTGTTGATAATTCTGTTAGCTCCACCCAAATCCTTTCTCTGACTTTCAGTACTCTGTTCTGTGCTCTACGAGGTGAACACCTAAGACTCTATCATTCAGGTTCCTCTGCCAGCTAGCTCCTAGTTGAACTGGATCAATGTAAGACACTGGCAGTGGGCCAGATGGCAGAAGGAGAGAGAGAGAAATCCTGATATCTACTCCCTACTTTCTTCCTAATTCTGCATGAATATAGTTTCTACCAGATAACTCTTCTCCACAGCACCAGGTCTTCCTAGGCTTCAGTAATGCAAATTATACACCTTGTGCCTTCAGGTCTAGGGATGGTAACAGCATTTCGTTGTTCCTGGTGTCTGAGTATTACAGCATCCTTTGCTGGGTTTTTAAATCCTGCTCTAACTGAGGTAAGTAGTGCATTCACCGAAGTCTCTATTGTGGACCATTGAAGCAGATTTCTTTGTCTTTTCTTCCTTTCCTTTTTAATAGTAGTGATGGGGTCTCCCTATGTTGCTCAGGATGGCCTCGAACTCCTAGGCTGAAGCGATCTCCCACCTTAGCCTCCCAAAATGCTGAGATTAGAGTTGTGAGCCACCATACCCAATCTGAAGCAGTTTTCTGTTTTATACAAGGGTCCCAATTAATGTAGAAGCTATTACAAAGTGGGGCATGTAAGAATATCTCTTTCTTAGGGAATCACAGGTAGCTATACCTTGTACTGCCCACCATGCAGAAAGAGCAGAGAGACAGAGGCTTCTCTGGATTTTGGAAGTAACATTACTACATTTGTGTGTGTTCAAACCTATTTACAGGCTAACTCACAAGTCTACTCATTTAGAACAAAGCTCTTTGCAGCAGGTGCAGTCTGTGCTGTAGGCCCCTCTGCTGTGTGGGTATTTGACTCAGTAGATCTAAGTATCTGGCTTAAAGTAATGCTGTTTGAAGCTTCTAACTAACCCCTAGAAGACAATCACAGTTCACCTAACTAATGATTTTGGAACAAAACTATGTCCCCTTCTGCCAAATACTTTATCTATTTAAGAAGTCTGACTTGTCACCATGTAACTATGTGATTTGAAGTGTTCACCACCAAATGGGTGCTATCCAAGTTATCAAATCTTAAAATTGTGCTTGAAAATTAGCAGGTTATTATAAAATGAAATCGATATGGGTGACATTGAGGCTGAACAGGAAGGGGAGTCACAAGTATATTGAATGAGCAGGTGGTTCAGACCTTTATTAGCTATTCCTGCTGTTATCAAATTTTCCTCAACTCTCATTCGTATTCAACAGGGGAATCCCCTAAAGAGAAGGTGCTCAACAATCAGGTAGATTTGGTGTCTGATCTTTCCTGTGGATGTCTATCAAACTTTCTCCCAGTGATACTGGTGCTTACTTAGTGGAACCATGCAAAAAGTAATCATAGTTGCATGGATGGTAAATATGCATAAACTCAACACAGTGGACTACCCTTTAGCAACCCTGATCTGTCTGCTGTCACTGAGTGTCGAACTTGTCAAAACCAAGGGCCAATGTGTTCCTGATATGGCACCATTTCATAGAGACACCGACCAGTCACCTGGTGCCAGGGTGATTACATTGAATCCTTTGCATTGTGGAATAAGCAATCATTTGTCCACATAAAACCAAATACGCATTCTAGAAATGGGTTTCTCTTCTCTGCCCTCAGTGCTTCTACCAGTATCACCATATGTCACCTTATAGAATGCCTTTATTCTTTGCCATAACATCCCATACTATGTTGCCTTTGACAAGGAAACTCATTTTATAGCAAAACAATTGTCACAAAAGATCCATGCCCATGAAATTCATGTTTCCCCACATGCCCCATCACCAGTAAGCAGCTGGCCTGATAGAATGATGAAATGGCTTCCTACGGGCTTAGTTTCAATGCCAGCTGTGACACAATATTGTTTGAAATTGTGGTGCTGGCCTAACAGATTAAACCGTTAGCCAATATATAAGCCATATTTCCAAAAGCCAGAATATGTAGGATCAGGAACTAAGAAGTAGAATTATTTTACCTAAATTCTATTTACAGAATTTTGTTTGCCTTCCTGGAAACTTGTATTTGGTAGTTTTGGAGGTTCTCTTTTCCAAGGAAGGAACATTTCTTTCAAGAAATATAGTTGTTTCCATTAAATTTGGAGCTGAAATAGCACCCTTGCTATTTTTAACTCCTAACACCATTGACCTAACTGGCAATAAAGAGTTTAACAATACTGAATGAATTGATTAATTCTGATTAACAAAGGAAAATTAGGCAAGTAGGCCTGGTTGGAATCCAGGAGATCTGCTGTGGAGCCTTTTAGCACTTCTATGTCCCATAAAGAGCCACCAAATAAAGACAGGATCACTGGGGACTTTGATCCTATGAAATGAGGATTTGGGTCGTCCCATGAGACAATAATTCCTATACTATGGAAGTAGTAAAGTGTTGCTTGAAAATGGAATGGATGATATAAAAAGGAAATTATGATGATAAAATTTAGCCTCATGACCAAAAGTGAAAACAGTAGTAGCTAATTTACATATTTATGTTAACTGAATATTTCTTTCCCCTCACTCACTCCCCTTGCTGTCTCATATAAAGAGTACTGATAGTGGGTAACATTAACATTTAGAATCCAGTTGGGAATAAGACTGAATTGCTGACATCCTGCCACAATTTAAATTATGCTAAGACTGTGGTCTCCCTATACTGGAGATCCAATTTTCTTAATCTAAGCAAGAGGCAAGAGTGAATGCGAAGTTGGAGTAATGTTCTGGTAAGTTTCTGTTGACTTCATGGATTTATTTTCTTCCCTTGTCTAACTTGCTCTGTGCTCATGGATGCAGAGCCATGCAGTCAATATCATCCAGATTCCTTTGTAGCCTGAATTTCAGCAGAAGGCACTCAGTGGGAGGCTCCTGTAGGGTTCAAGTTAGGTGGAGAGGAGAATGGGTTATTTCTTCCCTGATTCCCTCTGCTTTGGTTCTGTGCTTCTGCCAGGGTTTGCATCTCTCCATAACTAGAACTCCTGCTATGTGACCGTTCCTTGCAGCTCCAGAACTCACTTAGCTCTGGTAATGCTATCATTTCTCTTGTCCCTTTATGGCTTCCTGTGGTTGGAGTCTTTGTTCCTCTTCCTCTCTCTCTCTCATTTCTTTAACCCTAGCTACATCTCTGTAAACAGACTCTTTATTAAGTTCTTGACAGTAGAAACTCTGAGAGGAATCATGATTCCTTCCAGGGTTACATTCAGTAACAAAGCCAACGATTTGTTGCATATGAGCAGCAACTCTAATAAAAATTAACTCAAAAGCTTGAAAGTGAAGCTTTGGGCAAAAGAATTACAGGCAAATGGAAATTAAAAAAAAAAAAAAAAAGCAAAGATCACGATATTTAGAACAAATAGGTTTTATTTGTGTTTGGTAAAAAATACAAAGTAGGACAAAGACAGGCACTTTGTATCAATAAAGAGGTCAATATAAATAAGTAACTGTCATAAATATTTATTTATTAAATATGTATGCAAAATTCAGAAAGCAAAAACTTCAGAAGCATTTTTTAGAAGACAATTTATAATGCTATTTTTTCAGCTGATGGAAGATCAAATATAAAAACATAAGTGAGATTTAGAAGGACATAAGCAACTAATGGAGGAGAAGTAATATGTGCATATTTATTCAAATATTCATGGAGTAACAGCCAAAGTGGGCAAAGTATTGGGCCTCAATGAAAACCTTAGCATATTCCAAAAAGTAAAAATAGTATATAATTTAGTCCATGATGACAGTGTAATAAAACTGGAAATTATTTCTGGGATGTGATATTGCCTGCAATTGTTAATTTCTACATTTTAAAAAATAATTATTCTATTATTTTGTTCAATAAATATTGTACTTTTTATAGTTAAAATATAAAAATACCCAAATATATACAAAAAGTTCCTAACACATAATTTAAAAAATACCATATAAATATCAAACTTAGAAGAACCATAAACAATTGTAGCTGTGCTAATAGCCTTCAATGAATTCAGAATTTTATAATTAGATCTTAAAAGGAGGATAAGAAGTACATGTATAGTAACTGGACAGTGCACAGCCACAAGTTGGGTGTAGCCCTATAAATTGTCTATTTTAAAGTATACATATATAGTAATTTGCTATTCAGAAATGTTGAATCATTTAAAAATAATTTTATTATTACAGAAACAGTATATGTGCATCAGAGAACAGTTTTTAAATGCAGAGGAGTAAAATGTGTTGAAATAGTCCTATAAACAAGAAAACACTATTGTTAGTACCTTTGCCTCTAGCCTTACGTATTATTTTTCATCAACTATACACTTTGTAACCTCTTTTTCAGTCAATTATTTTCACATTTATATTTTCAGGCATTTTCATTATATATAATATCCATGCTGTATTTAGATGTCTTTAATTAATTAAACATTTTTCTTTAGAGCTGATTTCTTTAAACCAGTCTCAGTGCAGTACCACACATTATATCTAATTGTCTGCCCCGTCATTTTTTTTAAATCTAGAATTACCCCCCTTTTTAAATGATACTGACTTGTTGGAGGAATGAGGCCAATTGACCTACAAAATGGCTTACCTTAGGGCTTTGCTTGATTGCTTTCTGTGGAATCACTTACCCTGCATCTCTGTGTCTAAATTTACACCTAATGCCTTAATGGCTGCCAGTTAAACATGCTTGACTAGAATAAATCACAGATGAAATTTTGTACATCATGTTGTGCTGCATCAGAAAATTTGTAATGTCAGGTTGACCCACAGTTGAGACAGTAAGAGTGATCACTGATTGGTGTGATATCTGATACCTGATACTGATATCATCCTTCAGTTAGATTGTCCCTTTTGCAAGTATGGGATGCTATGAATGTCTGCTTCCTCATAAGCCTTCACTTAATGAATTTTAGGAGCAATGTTTCTCTTAAGCTTCCACTGAAATATAGTATAATCGAATTGTGCAAATCATAATTGTATAGCTTAAGGAATTAGTTCTGAGTAAACACACCCGTAAAACTACCAACCTAGGTCAAGAAACACTCAAAGGACATAGGAGGCTCCTCATGCCCCAACCACATTACTTCCCTCTCCCTTCTCCCAAAATGTAACCACTGTCCTGATGTCAAATGGCAAAGAATAACTTACCCCCTATAAATAGACTAATGCAGAAGGTGTTTGTATTTGTTCCTCTTATTCAAAATTATGATCAAGATTCACAGATGGTATTGTGTGTATCTTTATCATATTTATTTTGATAGATGTATAGTAGTGCAATCTATTCATAAACCACTATTTATTCTTTCCTGTCTTGCTAGACATTGCTTTCCATCTGTGGCTAGATAATCCATTTGTGAACATTGTTATAAGTTTCTATTACTACATATGTGCATACATTTCTGTTGAATGTATACCCAGAAATGAAATTCTTGCATCACACAGGATGTATGTGTTCAAATGTTGTAGATAATATGAAACCTGTTTCCAAAGTGGTTGTTCCAAATTCATCCTGATAGCATTGTAAGAGATTTCCAGTTGCTTCAAAACCACATTAACACTTTAAATTGTTTTCTATCTTTTAACTTTTCTGGTGAATGTATAGTATTTCTCCCGATGGACTTAATTATTATTTAAGGACAAGTGAGGTTGAACGTCTTTTCAAATGTGTAGTAGATATTTGTATAATCTCTTCTGTAAACTGCTTTTTCTTTTTTTTTCTTTCTTTTAAATTATACTTTAAGTTCTAGGGTACATGTGCACAACGTGAAGGTTTTTTTACATATGTATGCATGTGCCGTGTTGGTATGCTGCACCCATTAACTCGTCATTTACATTAGGTATATCTCCTAATGCTATCCGTCCCCCTCCCCCACCCCACGACAGGCCCCAGTGTGTGATGTTCCCCTTCTTGTGTCCTAGTGTTCTCATTGTTCAATTCCCACCTATGAGTGAGAACATGCGGTGTTTTTTTTTTTTTTTGGTTTTTTTTTTGTTCTTTTTCAAAATACTTGCCCACTTTCCTATTGGGTTGCCTCTCTTTTTATTATTGGAATTTTTATATATTCTTATAAGCCGTTTGTCAATTATATAAATCGCAAATCATCTAGTTTCACTTGCTTTTGCTCTCTTACTGGTGCCTTTTTAGAGAAGAAAACAGTTAATTTTAATACAGTTCAAATTGTTAATGTTTTTCATATCCAGCTTAAGAAATCTTTGCCTTTCAAGGCCCTGAAGATATTCTTTATTATCTTATAAAATTATTGCTTTACCATTCCCATTTAGATCTACATGAATGAAATGGTTTTGTGAATGCAGTGAGGTAAAAATCTAGATTTCTTTTTCCATACTGATACAGAATTCTATACTGTTATATTGGTCTATCTATGCTTGTGATATTTACCTTTCTTCATTACTATGGTTTATGTTATAGCCTTGATATCTGGGACTGTAAGTACTTTGTTCTTTTTTGAGATGTTAGCTGTTCTTAGCCTTTTGCATTGTCATCTAAATTCTAGAATCTACATGTCAATGTTTGAAGATAAAGAAGCCTCTTGGAACTATGATTGATATTGTAATCAACAGATGAATTTAGGAACATGGACATCTTTATAAATTTAAGTTTTCAATTTATGAACACAGTCTATCTCTTCATTTATTTAGGTTTCATTCAATATTACCCAATAAAATTATATGGTTCTGTAGAGATTTTGCATATATTTGATTAAACTTATCTAAAGTATTTGATGTTTTGATGCTATTCAAAGGGGTATCATTTTTTATATTTTAATATTCTATTTATTGTATAAAGAAATACACTTTTAAAAATTTATCAGAAATGACACAAAACTGTGATATTAATTCTAATAATTAAATAGAAAATTATCTTGGACATTTCATAAACACAAATGTATAGTGTGAAAATGGGAGTAGCATTTTACCTTGCTGGTCTTTAGTCTTTACTCCTTGCCCTCTTGCACTGGCTATGAATGGATTAGAATAAAGTAGGATGGAGTGATGAGAATAAGTAATCTAGCCTCATATTTTATCTCGCAGACAAAATGTTTAACATTTCACATTAAGAAGGATTTTGCTGCAGATTTTTTTCTTTTTTTTGAAGATTATGTTTATCAAATTCTGAGGTTTTCAATTCTAAAAAATATTATTATCAGAGATTTTATACAATCATCTGATTATTCTTTTTATTCAGGAGTAAATTGCACTAATAGACTTTTAAATGTTTTTGACAAATTTGAGCAGAAGGAGGATAACCTTTCAAAAACAGAAAAGTTGCAAGAAAAGTACAAGAAACCACAAAATATTTTTACTGAGATTTTCAGATTCACCAGTTGTTTATGTTTTGCTCCATTTATTTATGATTTTTCCTCCTCTCGCATTCTTCTCTTTTTTTGAATTATTTAAAACTAATATGTCAAATTCGCCCTTCTACCCTGTTAGGGTTTGGCTGTGTCCCCACCCAAATCTCATCTTGAATTCCCATATGTGTGGGAGGGACCCAGTAGGAGGTAATTGAATCATGGGGGCACGTCTTTCCCATGCTGTTCTCATGACAGCAAATAAGTCTCAAAAGATCTGATGATTTTATGCAGGGGAATTTCCCTGCACAAGCTCTCTTCTCTTGTTTGCCACCATGCAAGACATGGCTTTCACCTTCTGCCATGATTGTGAGGCTTCCCTAGTCATGTGGAACTGTGAGTCTATTAAACCTCTTTTCTTTTGTAAATTGCCCAGTCTTGGGTATATCTTTATCAGCAGCATGAAGACGGACTAATACATACTCCCAAATGAATCAATTTGACTTTCTTAAAAAAGGACATCTCCCTATAACCAAAGTATAGTTATCAAAATCAAAAAAGTTTACTCATTGATTTTTTAATGTTAAAACATCCTTGCATTTCTGGAATTAAAGGAAGTTTGTTAGTCTACATTAAACTTTTAAAATATGCTACTGAATTTGTTTAAAAAAATTTGCATAAGATTTTTACGTCAATTTGTATATGAAGCCTGGATTGTGCTTTTCTTTCATGTAGTGCCCTGTAAGATTTCCTATCAAGATAATGTGGCCATCATAAAATGTGTTGGAAAGGGTTTCCGCAATTGTGTTATAGAACTCCAAATGTTATAAAAGAATGACTATTCCATTATTAAATCTTTTTTTTTTTTTTTTTTTTTTTTTTGAGACGGAGTCTCGCTCTGTCGCCCGGGCTGGAGTGCAGTGGCCGGATCTCAGCTCACTGCAAGCTCCGCCTCCCGGGTTCCTGCCATTCTCCTGCCTCAGCCTCCCAAGTAGCTGGGACTACAGGCGCTGCCACCTCGCCTGGCTAATTTTTTGTATTTTTAGTAGAGTCGGGGTTTCACTGTGTTAGCCAGGATGGTCTCGATCTCCTGACCTCAGTGATCCGCCTGTCTCGGCCTCCCAAAGTGCTGGGATTACAGGCTTGAGCCACCACGCCCAGCCCATTATTAAATCTTTAGAAGAATTTGCAGGCAAATCCTGGCATGGACTATTCCAAAATTGAGTATGTTAAATATTTAATTATATTAATATAAATCAGATTACTCGTATTTTCTTTGTTTTCCAGTGTCTGCTTTAGTAAGTAGTATTTTTCTTATAATTTGTCCATTGTTTTCTAAATGTTCAAATTGTTGCCAAAATTTGTTCATAATATCCTCAAATAAATTTTTAAAAATTGTATGTATTGATGTATTATTTACATTCATTAGAATTTACTCTTCTTAAACATCCAGTTTGATGATTATTGATAAATTATATTCATTAGAATTTACCCTTCTTAGATATACAGTTTGATGATGATTGATTAATGTATGTAATCATATAACTACCACCGCAATCAAGATACAGAATACTCCCATCACCCCCATAAATTCCCTCAATTTCCTTTGTACTAAGTCTCCAACCCCTACTTATATACCCTGCAACCACTGATCGGATTTGTCTCTATAGTTTTGCCTTAGCAGAATATCATACAAACGGAATGAAACAGTGTCTTGCCTTTCATGTCTTTTGCAAAATTATGTTCTTTCATGGATTTTAAGTTTCTTCTTTTCAAATTGCTAATATTAACCTACTATCTGTATATAGAAAACTTTATTTATCACTAGCTGATTAATGTACCTTTTAGTTATTTCCAGGTGTAAGGTATTCTGAATAATGATGTTATAAATATTTGCATACAGGGATTTACATGAACTTCCCCTGCTCCCTTTTTTGGGGGTAAATTCTTAAGAGAGGAATTTCTAGATTGTATGTAAGAGAATATTTAAAATGATAAGAAACTGCCAAATTGTTTTCCAAAGTTACTGTATCATTTTGCATCCCCACTAGCAAACCGTGAGGGTTTTGTGGTCCACATCCTCACTATCACTTGTCAGTGTCTATAGACACTTTCAGTTATCTATAACTTTTACATTTTAGCTAATTTAGTTATATGTGTAGGGGGATCTTATTGTGGATTTAATTTAAATTTTTCTAGTGAATAATAATGTTGATCATTTCATATGCTTACTGACCATTTGTATCTCTTCTTTGGTGAAGTGTTTACTCAAATCTTTTCCCACTTTAAAATTTTAAAAATTTAATATTATTTTATATTCTGCTAATGTTTTACAACTGAAGTTTGCAAAGCACTGAAAAGGTTAATTCAGACACACTGGCAGCAACTGCAGTATCTGATAATCTGTATATATTACTTACCAATAATTGGTACAGAGTTGTGATTACTGATTAAGAAGCCTGAGAAAGAACTAGGACAAAGCACTTCTGAGCCTTTAGAGAACTTATTTTCTTGGACTGGATTTGCCAAAACAAAATTGATCTTTGGCTATATGTTTTTGGTCGTATCTCAAATAATAATATCTTTAGGAGATAATTCCAAATATCCAGGACAATGCTTATCTCAAAGTCTACTTCTGAACCTTTAAACTTGACCCAACCTCCCACATATCTTTTCCAGGCAATTACTTTGGCTTTCTCTAATTCATTCTCTAGTCAGGATCTTAACCTTTTTTTCTTCCCCCCAGCTTTCTTGAACTAATGGTATCTGTGAAACATATTCTTGGAAAGCAAAGTAAACGAAGAAACACACAGTTAACCAAAAGTTAACAATTTGATGGACAATATCATGGCAAATGTTAGAATACCATACCAGTAGTATGCTCCTGTTCTTTGCTTGCAGATCTAATAAAATCATAACATACGACTCTCAGAAAACAGCAAGGTAAAGATGACTTCTTAAAGATGTCCTAGACTTAACAGCGATCAGGTTCTAGGTAGGAGACTGGGTCCAATTGCTTTTTAACTTGTAATCCAATAAGATTTTATCTTTATCAGAAGGAATGATATTTTTTAAATGGTAGTTAAAAGCAGGTAAGATGAGCGATTATTACACAACAGTGCACTCTATAATATGTGATAAACGTCTCTCTTTTGACTTAACAGTCTGAATTAAAATACTACTATTTCATTAATCAATATGATATTTAAATCACCAAATTACAGATGATCACTGTGTGTTAAAATTTTCTCTGATGGCACTTCACTATGCAGAACATGGTAATTACTTTGAGAAATCAGCTATTCCAAGGTAACTGGGCAGTTAACAATATTTTATCAGGTAAATTACCCGTCACCATCAACATACATCACAGACTCATTTGGATTTTATTACACATTGACATTTACTTATTTGCCCAATTTTTAAAATTACAACTGTTGTACGATTGCCCCAGGGTGCAACTGTAGAAAATTAGCACACTAATTACATTAATTATCACAAATAAAAGGTTATTAAACAGTAGAATGTAATAACATAGCATTTTTAAAAAGCAACTTAGGGCATCCCTATAATACCTTAAAATTAGGTGTTGCATTGAAATTTTCAAGACTGCTTTACTCTATAGTTTTAATCTTTAACACTTCAGCTATGGGAATGTTGTTATTAATGCCATTTCAGAAACGAAGAAGCCACAGCCAAAACAGCTGTATGATTGCCCTAAGATCATATACAGCTAGAACATTTTAAGGTCAAGTCAAAAACCACATTTCCTAAACTTCCAACATTCCATTTTTTTGCCCCTATATTTTTCTGCCTTTTAGGGATGAAAAGTAAAATATTTATCTTTTATGCTCCAATGTATCAACACTTTAAGTGAACTAAAGATCCAGAAATGATTCTGCTCTGCTTGCTTTTTTCTGCCTCTATTGCTACCGACCTCGTCAAGCAAACATCATCTTTCCTCTCAAGTACCTGTAACAACTCCCTTCCTTTTTGCCCCATAAAAATCTGTATTATACAGAGAAACCCAACTGACTTTTAAAATATAAATGAGATCATGCCATTTTATTTTGCTTAAAATGATCTGTGGATTCTCAACATATTAGAATAAACTCTAAATCACCAAGTCCTATAAATTTCATGTAACCTTACCCCCTCTCCAATTTCATCTCCTATCATTTTCCATCCCCTCATTATTCTGCCTTTTTGTTTTTTTTTTTTTCTGATTGTTGAGCCTATTGCCAAGATTGAGTCTGCCTTTGAGTCTTTGTTCTTCTATTTTGCTCTCTTTGGAATGTTCTACCCCTAGGTTTCTGCGGAACTGGTTTCCTAATCCTCAAAGAGACTTTCTTAAATAACTGAACCTAAACTGACCTTTCCTCTTTCTCCTTCTTTCCTACAGCCTATCTTCTAGTCATTCCTTACCACATTCTGCTTTATTTTTATGCCATTTTTCTTTGCTCTCAGAAATTATCAACTCCCACACCTTTGAAGACCACAGAAGAGCTTGTGTATCTTGATTACTACCTGTAACAGAAGCTATGCATTCTTCACTCCTATCTCTAAAGGCTGCTCTTGAAATCACCTGCAATTTCAGTTGATGGTTCTCATGTATTCCAAAGAACTTTCTATCTCAACATCTTTCAGCCTGAGGCCATTCTCTGAGTATTCTTCCTAGCAGACAAGAAATGCCAGGAAGTTAATGGCTCAAGGTATTAGGTTGGTGCAAAATTAATTGTGGGTTTTGCTATTAATACAACTTTTAGTTCATAGATAAAATCAGGAAATTACTATGTACACAGCTCCTTCATTCCTCAGGTGGCCAATTATAAAGGTGTGTTTTACATCTTTCACAGTCTCCAGCATGACTAAACCCTAGTTGCACACAGTAGAAACCAGCTTATTCATGTGCACTTCATTGCCTTTCATTTTCTTCATCTATTTTGTTGTTAAATAAAACAAAATCACACCTGCTTCCCTGTCCCCAGTGCCTGATTGGACTCATCATACATACTATTGTCCTCTTCCCTGCTCTTTGTTTTCACATTTTTCTTCCCCACTAGCTTGTCTTGCCTCCACTAATAATCTTCTTTCTATAATTTCCCTCTCTGAGCCATATGCTTTTATCTCTCACCAATGTCCTGGATCACTGTCTTGAAGGTGGTTATCTCCATACAGCCTTTTTGTCTCCAAGTTTCAATAACTAATACTGCCCTTCATCCCTTCAGCCCTAGAGAAGGTAACAGTTGCAGGGTACATACAGAACTATCCCTTTTGGTTTATCTATACACTATCCACAGCTTTTACATTGCTATTTTATTATATTCTATTCAAATTAAACAACTTAAGTGTATTGTGTATGTTCCTTAGTACACTGATAGGTACCATTTTTACATTCAGGTCTTAGTGTATATTCAAAGACATTTTCCTTTCTTTCTTCCTATGAGATTTTTCACTTATTTCTTGAAATTGGTTTAAAGAATACAGCATATCCAGGTTTTAGGGGGGAAGAAACTCAGCACTAAAAACAGTAATACTCTGCTATACACTAAATTCACAAGAACAATTTTTCTTTACCTATTTCTGCTTCTTTTTAATTCCTAGAGAAACCACTTTTTGTCCGATATCTCTTCTTTCTTCAGAAACCTTATTTTTGTTATAGCTCAAAGCAAACCTCTCGTGCTTCTCTTTTGGAGGCAAACCTTCTCTTTGGAGTAGCATAAAGACATCGTACTCTTATTTACTTCTCTTCAGTTTATTTTATTTTATTTTATGAGGAATTAAATATATAGAGTGAAATATACACATACTAAAAGTATACACCCATGGGACACACATCTTAATCTGAACACAAAACATTTCCTTCACTTCGTAAACTTCTCTCATGCCCCTTTCCAGTCAATATTGCTTCAACATAAGGCAGCTGGTGATTTGGTTTCTATCACCGTAGGTTAGTTCTGCCAGTTCTTGAACTTCATATAAATGAAACCATAGCACATGTAATCTTTGGGTCTAGCTTCTTTCACTCAGTGTAAAGTTTTTGAAATTTGTCTGTTGCTGTGTGTCTTGATAGTTTGTTCTCTTTTATTACTGAACAGTGTGGACTAAAGGAGTCAAACTCGGTAAAATATTTGAAGAGATTTATTCTGAGCCAAATATGAGTGACCATGGCCTGTGACACAGCCTTCCTCAGGGGACCCTGAGAAAATGTTCCCAAGGTGGTTGGGGGTTCAGGTTGATTTTATACATTTTAGAGTGTGAAAACAAACTAAATATGGCCTGAGAAGGACTCCATACTTCTATATTTGAATCCTTGTGGACAAACTGCAACCTAACTCAATAGGCAGACAAGACTGAAAAACTTAACTTAAGAGTATGCACCTGTAACAACAGCTGAATGTTGGCCAATCCCAGTAGCCACACTTCAACTACTTTTACACTACTGAGTGTTCAAATTGTATTCAAATAAGGCAAATGCTAAGCTGCAACCAATTCAGTTGTTTCTGTACCTCACCTCCTATTTCTGTACCTCATTTCCCTTTTTATGTCTATAAATCTTTTACCACGTGGCTGTGCTGGAATCTCTCTGAATCTGCTGTGATTCCAGGGACTGCCCTATTCACGAATTGTTGATTGCTGAATTAAACTTCTCTAAATTTAATTCAGCTGAAGTTTTTCTTTTAACAGATGGTGTCAGAAGTGGGATCTAAAGTAGAGCCTTAACAATCCCCAGGCGTGTTGAGTGAACAAGGAAGGTACCTGCAAGGACCTATTTTTGTCCCTTGATCTCTCAGAGTGGCTGGGGATCATGGGTAAGTTCTGTCAGATTTCAGAGCTCTGTGGATTTGTGTTTGGAGTTCTCCAAGTTTCTTTGAACAAATTTGTGATCCAAACAGTTTGAAAGTCAGGACAGAAGCTGAACTGGGTCCAGGATCAGATTTGATCTGGTAATTATCTGGCTTGGATCCAGCTGGAGGCCTCTCTCTCTCTCTCTTTTTTTTTTTTTTTTTTTTGATATAGAGTCTTGCTCTGCCACCCAGGCCGACAGGCCAGATTAGAGGGGCATGATCTAGGCTCACTGCAACTTCTGCCTCCTGGGTTCAAGCAATTCTCCTGCCTTAGCCTCCCCAGGAGCTGGAATTACAGGTGCCCACCACCATGCCCAGCTAATTTTTTTTTTTTTTTTTTTTTTGAGACGGAGTCTCGCTCTGTCACCCAGGCTGGAGTGCAGTGGCCAGATCTCAGCTCACTGCAAGCTCCGCCTCCCGGGTTTATGCCATTCTCCTGCCTCAGCCTCCCAAGTAGCTGGGACTACAGGTGCCCACCACCTCGCCAATTTTTGTATTTTTAGTTGAGACATGGTTTCACCATGTTGACCAGGCTCATCTTGAACTCCTGACCTCAAGTGATCTACCCACCTAGGCCTCCCAAATTGCTGGGATTGCAGACATGAGCCACTATGCCTGTCTCAGTTAGAGGCCTCTTACCTTTGGCTGAGTCAGAAAGAAACTATTAGTAAATGGTAATATTGCAGGAGTTGTAACATTTGGCTTTTAGAAATGCACAGGGATTTTTGAGTTCTACCCCTTCATTTCATTTTTCTTGTGCACTTAGGTAGAAAAAAATTATTGGTTGAGTTAATCAAACCTGAGAGTAAAGCCAATATTTTAGGTTAAAATGGGATCCTTAATTTTTGAAAGTCTGAGTTCCTTCCATCTTATATATTTGGCCTAGGAGGGCAGCAAAGTCTTATAGAAATGGCCCAATCTTACTAAAGATAACTTTCAGTGGAACATTCCAAATGAATAACAATGCACTGAAGTGCATTTTATAAAAAATGAGGACTTTCGGCCGGGCGCGGTGGCTCAAGCCTGTAATCCCAGCACTTTGGGAGGCCAAGATGGGCGGATCACGAGGTCAGGAGATCCAGACCATCCTGGTTAACCCAGTGAAACCCCGTCTCTACTAAAAAAAATACAAAAACCTAGCCGGACGAGGTGGCAGGCGCCTGTAGTCCCAGCTACTCGGGAGGCTGAGGCAGGAGAATGGCGTAAACCCGGGAGGCGGAGCTTGCAGTGAGCTGAGATCCGGCCACTGCATTCCAGCCTGTGGGACAGAGGGAGACTTCGTCTCAAAAAAAAAAAAAAAAAAAAAAAAAAGAGGACTTTCACATTAGTGTCATCTAGGGAGGCCTATTGATATGCAGAAGCTTGTAAAAGGGTTTCAATATTTTTATTTAAAGACTTTATGAAAGGCAGATAAAAAGCTTCAGTGACTAATTGATTAAAAATTAAATATGCTTACCCTTTAGCTTAGTTACTATTTTGAGCCAAAGGAAAAAGACTGCAGCACCAATTGGCTGATGTTAGTTAAGTAATGGGGTACATGTTACCTGAGTAAAGGAAGGGACTGGTTTAGCAGCCCTCCCCTCAGTAAAGTGTCTCTTGGTTAAAAGTGGATTAACGATGATGTGGCTCAATAGGAAGCAAGTTGAGCCTAACCAGTTCAGTATTTGGTGCTAAGCAGAGTGGTTAATGTCTACATTTTGTCACATATATTTTGCTCTGGCCAGAATGGAAAATGTTAATTTGGTTACTCCATGCAACTTCTTGGGCAGCATCTTGAAAAATGAGAGGATTTTGCCTATAGGTTTCATCATTTTCCTTTGTGATGCATCTTGGCCCCTGGAGCTATAGTGCAGAGAGCAGGATCACTAGGGTCACTCAGGGAAGGGGAAACTAGAAACCTGACATGCCAGGAAAAGAGTTAGAATTTCTTACCAGTCAGACTTCTGGCGTCTCTCTGTGGAAACCAGTTAAATGAATTGTAACAATAACTGTTTATCTCCTCTAAAGTTTTGATTAATATGAAAAATAATTCTGAGGCCAGTCTTCAGCTGTAGCAAATCCGGTGTATTTTGTGCTATGAATTTGTCTTTCTGTGTTCTGTCATGAAGAGGGGTACCTTAGGATAGAACATAGGCTTAGGATCCCATAAGCTCACTGCGGAAGATGGCCCAGCAAACTGGTCAGTAACAAAGTTTGCTGAAGTTCCCTGAAACAAACAAACAAAAAAACAGGATCAAGTCTCCATCTTGTTTTATGTCTTAGGGAGTTTGGCCTTGTAACCATGTGGCAGTACTTTCTCTTGGTCTCTGCCTTCCAGGGAACAAGAATTTTAGGGTTTAATGTCATAGTTAGTTCTAAAAATTATCTTGAATAGTTAAAAGACTTTGCAAGCTCAAAATTAACTACTCTAGACCCCTTGCAGGAAGGGCAATGGTGACTGCCCAGTGCCATAGCTCAGTAACTAAGGTTTTGTTCTTTTACACTGGTGGCCGGGGTTCAATTCCCAGCTTAGGGAATGAGTCTTTTCTGACTTTGGGAATGAGTCCTTTCTGGTTCGATATTTGTGTAACCTTTTCCATTTGTTGAGTCTCTTCCCCTCCAAAAACCATCTTGAATTTTTCTTTGAGCACCTAGGAGGGTACCTTTGGTAAAGTTCAAAAGCCAGAAATATTGGCAGTTTGGCATGGCTAAAGTCCAGTAATAAGAAATTTAAAAGGACATTTTAAAAGAGCACTATGGTTATAAGTCAGCTTAATTAAAAGTAGATACTCAAGCTCTAGTAGCCTGGGACTCCTTGGGAGAAACAGGAGGCGCCACAGATTTCGTTTTGGAAAAAAACCTCTGTTTTCCTCATGAAACTCCAGGAATGGGAGGTGGATAGATCCCTCTGAACATCTAAGGCTAAATATACTTTTAGCGATGGCTAATGGCAGTTATGGGGGGATTATGGGACTCTGCAATCAGAGAAACATGCTGTTAGCCAACTACAAGGTATGGCAACATCCCTACCCCCAATGAAAAATAAGACACTTGTGTGGGATGGGCTATGTGCAAAAACAGGCTAATTGGTTTTGGGTTGCTATGCAATAAAATGCATGGTAAAAGCATTGCACTGTCTTCTCCTATAACATTTCCCTCTTTGGGGGGATCTAAGATCTGATATAAAAATGAGACCATTAATTTTAGGGATCTGTTTTTGTCTAACAGCTGTGTCTGCTTATTAGTCCCTACCAACTGCATGTTTTCCTAGCTTTGTTTCTTGAAGAGCTCCACCCTGAGGCCAGTAAGCCAATTAAGAAACTGGCAAATGAAAAATTCTACAACTACTGGATCTTCTTCTTCTGTCTGTATAGTTTTATATGTGTTTTGTGTGTGATGTTTCTATAAAAGAGCTCTAATTAATTGGCTTAAAGAAAACTAAGCACTTAAATATTTTGAAAGAAAACTAAAAACTCTTATGTCTTTTAATTCAAATAAGTAGTAATCTTTGGGAAATAAAAACAGCTTTAAGAATTGCTGATAAAATAAAGACACCTGGTCTAAATTAGTTCAGATATTAGGATTGCTAAATGCTTTAAGGATTATGGGGACCCTGGGTAAAGAGCATACTCCAAACTCTTGGTATTATTCTCCCAATAGTTATAATAGCAGTCTTTCTTGTGCACTATATTCAATCAAAGGTTTTAAATGTTTGCATACAGCCATCTCTGTAATGTCAAATGGTGTCTCTTCAACTGGTATGACAAGAGCTGAAAGAAATGTACAACCATGAGGACACTGTAACCTATGATTGACATAATGAGACTAGAAAACCAAAATGATGGCAACTGCGAGTGGCACTAAGGCCCTAAGTTTTGGTCACACTCTCACCTAAGTGAGAGAGTAACTAAAAAGGGGGAATTTGTTTTTAAAAAAAATTGTGGGAGGCCATTGTTTTAGACTGAGCTCATACACTACACCCCAAAAGACCAAACTAAATCAAAATGGAGTCACTCATGCTAAATATGCCGTAATCAAACTAACACTTTAAGGAAATACATAGACCCTAGAATAGACCAGGTTTTGTTTTTCTCCTGTAAACAGGAGGTTCCAGCATAAGGGAGATACCATTTACTCATTCCTTGTTCCTACCTTAACAAAACTCACTGTTCTACTCTTTCCCAGTGGGTTTTAAGACCAAATAAGTACATTTACAATGGTAATAGTAACATCAGTGACTAAAGTTTTGGTCAATTTCTTAAAATTGAGAAAATGACCAAAAGGAGGGAATCGTTAAAGCAAACTAAATATGGCCTGAGAAGGACTCCATACTCCTATATCTGAGTCCTTGTGGATGAACTGGAACCTGATTTATAGGTAGACAAGAATGAAAGCCTAACTTGGAAGTATGCACCTGTAACAATAGCTGTGTCTTGGCCAATCCCAGCAGCCGTACTTCAACCACTCTTACACTGCCAAGTGTTCGAACTGTGTTCAGAAAAGATAAACACTGAGTTGTAACCAATCTACTTGTTTCTGTACCTCACTTTCCTTTTTTCATGCCTGACTTCCCTTTTATTGTTTATAAATTCTTCTTCCACCATGTGGCTGCACTGGAGTGTCTCTGAGTCTGCTGTGATTATGGGGAGTGCCCTATTCGTGAATCATTGATTGCTCAATTGAACTCCTTTAACTTGGCTGAAGTCTTTCTTTTAATAAGGGAGACATGAGACATCAATCAAATACATTTAAGAACTACATTGGTTTGGTCCAGAAAGGTGGGACAACTGAAAGGAAGAGGGGACTTCCAGGTTATAGGTAGACTTAAACATTTTCTGATTGGCACTTGGTTGAAAAGAGTTACTATCAACAGAAAGAAATGTCTGGGTTGCGATAAGAGGTTGTGGAGACCAAAGTTTTATCATGCAGATGAAGTCTCCGGGTAGCAGGCTTAAGAGGAAATAGATAATAAATATTTCTTATCAGACTTAAGGGCTCTGTTGATGTTAATGCTGCAGGGGTATGATAATGAGGCATGTTTGACCCCCACTTTCCATCATGGCTCGAACCAGTCTTTCAGGTTAAATTATAGAGTACCCTGGCCGAGGAGGGAATCCATTCAGATGGTTGGGGGACCTTAGAATTTTATTTTTGGTTTACAATAGTATTTTATTGTATGAATAAACAACAATTTGTTTATTCTTCTTTTGAAGAGAATTTGATTGTTTTCAGTTATGCTTCTAATTTTTTCCCCTCAGATGGAGTTTCGCTCTTGTTGCCCAGGCTGGAGTGCAGTGGCACAATCTCAGCTCACTGCAACATCTGCCTCCCAGGTTCAAGTGATTCTCCAGCCTCAGCCTCCTGAATAGCTGGGATTACAGGCATGTACTACCATGCCCGGCTAATTTTGTATTTTTAGTACAGATGTTGGTCTTTCTTTTAATAAGCGAGACATGTTGGTCAGGCTGGTCTTGAACTCCTGACCTCAGGTGATCCACCTGCCTCGGCCTCCCAAAATGCTGGGATTACAGGCATGAGCCACCTCACCCGCCCCCATGCTTCTCTTGCTCTCTGTATTTTTGTAATGGTGAAAGTCTCTCTCAATTAGTGGATGAATTTGATTTTCCTTCCTATTAGTCCCCTCTCACCATCTGCTTCTAGCCTTGAACTCTGGGTTAATGTCTAATTCAGAATTAGCATTTTAAAGAAGCCAATTATTTTGATTAAAAAGTAGTTTAATATGGTTATACTACTTAGAAAAAATTCTAAATTAACATAATTAATAAATGCACTTAAAAGTATGAACCCAAAAGTGTAATCTCTAACTTTGGAGAAATAAAAAGTTGAAGAGATCCCCAGTAACATACATGATTCCACAGTTATGCCTGCTGTCCTGATGCAAAGCCACTGCATAAGGTTTAACAGGTTGCATCTTCTATGAGGATGCCCATCAGACGGGGAAAGTGGAGCACAATCACAGTAATGCTCTGATCTCCAACTCTGGACACTGGACTGGGACTGCTTTCCCCAGTTTGTAGCAGATAATGAACCTCATTTTCTAATTTTGTAAAGAATACTTAGGTGAGGTAAGCTATGAGCTTGAGGAGGGTGTATACCTGGAGAGTCTGTCTTTCTCCAAGTGCGTCAAGACAGACATTTGGGATAGCTGCACGTCATTTCAAAGGGTCTACCCTTACAGATGTGGATGTTTGTAATGAATAGCATAATTTTATAAAGACTCTTAAATACATTTACATATGGTGCTGCACTCTCTTTCTTAATTTCTGAAACTTAAATGGAAAGATAGTAAATTCAAAATTTGGGGCAAATTTCTCTTCCAAGGAGGTTGTCACATGAGTTCGCCTTTGATGTTTTCCCTTTTTTTCTGAAGAAGACAAAAAAGATCATTTAATTATGCATATATAAAATAAGTATTAACCCATTATTCCAGGGAAAAGCATGGGCTACATTCAAAATAATATTTTTAAGAAGATATAGAAATGGCTAATAGGTATGTGAAAAAAATGCTCAGCATCACTAATCATCAAGGAAATGCAAATCAAAACCACAAGATATCACCTTACACCTTTTAGAATGGCTATTGCCAAAATGATAAAAGATAACAAGTATCGATGAGGATGTGGAGAAGAGGGAACTTTTGTATACTGTTAGTGGAAATGTACATTGGTACAGCCATTATGAAAAACAGTATGGAGGTTCCTCAAAAAATGGAAAATAGGTTAGCATATTACCCAGCAATCCCATGTCTGGGCATGTATCCAAAGGAATTAAAATCAGTATGTCAAATATATATCTGCACACTCAGGTTTTTTGTAGCAATATTCACAATAGCCAAGATATGCAGTCAACCTAAGTGTCCGTTGATGGATGAATGAACAAAGAAAATGTGGTGTATACCGCATGTTCTCACTCATAGGTGGGAACTGAACAATGAGATCACTTGGACTCGGGAAGGGGAACATCACACACCGGGGCCTATCATGGGGAGGGGGAGGGGGAAGGGATTGCATTGGGAGTTATACCTGATATAAATGACGAATTGATGGGTGCTGACGAGTTGATGGGTGCAGCACACCAACATGGCACAAGTATACATATGTAACAAACCTGCATGTTATGCACATGTACCCTAGAACTTAAAGTATAATAATAAAAAATAAAAAAGTTGTAAGCTTAAAAAAAAAAAAAAAAGAAAATGTGGTGTATATAGACAATATTATTCAGCCTTAAAAAAAATGAAGTTGGCTGGGCACAGTGGCTCACACCTGTAATCCCAGCACTTTGGGAGGCTGAGGCAGGTCTGATCACGAAGTCAGGATTTTGAGACAAGCCTGGCCAACATAGTGAAACCCTGTCTCTACTAAAAATACAAAAAAAAAAAAAAAAAAAAAAAAAAAATAGCTGGGCATGGTGGCAGGTGCCTATAATCCCAGCTACTTGGGAGGCTGAGGCAGGAGAATCTCTTGAACCCAGAAGGCGGAGGTTGCAGTGAGCCAAGATTGCACCACTGCACTCCAGCCTGGGCAACTGTGAGAGACTCTGTCTCAAAAACCAAACCAAACCAAAACAAAACAAACAAAAAAAAAAAAAAAAAAAGAAAAAAAAGAAAAAGAAAGAAGTTTTGTCATTTGCTAACAACACGAATGAATCTGGAAGAAATGCTGAGTGAAAGAAGTCAGGCACAGGATGACAAATGCTGCATGCTCCCACTCATATAAAGAATCTTAAGTAGTTGAACTCATAGAAGCAGAAAATAGAATGAAGGTTGCTGGAGGGGGACAGGGAGGAGAAAATGGGGAGATGTTTGCCAAAGGATTTAAACTTTTAATTATTCAGAATCAGTAAGTTCTAGAGTTCCAAAGTACATCATGGTGATTATAGTTAATAATACTGTATTGTTTACTATAATTTGCTAAGTGGATAGATCTTGAGTGTTCTCAACAGACACACACACACACACACACACATAACTATGAGGTGATGATACATTAATTAGCTCAATTGTGGCAGTCCTTTTACTACATATATATATGCTTGGTAAATGTGAATGGGTGCCCATATATGCTGATATTCTGTTTTGAGGTCAGCTAATGGTTTATTTTTTCGTGTAAGGATTTAGACTTTACTGTCTCTGAAAATCATCCCTTAATCTTGGAGGGAATGCCTGTGTTTAATCTTTTTCAACTAGTTATTTTATTAGGTAGGCAAGTAGTCTCACAGAGATTACAGAAAAAAAAAAAAATGTTCAGGCCCAATTTTCATCCCAAGGCAATGGATAAGATAGTAAAAAGGACTGGCCTGGACCACTGAGGCTCAACTTGGAGCAGTCTGATGGTGCCTCAGGCGTGACTGAATACCCAGGTTTAGGGAAGACGCTCCTATCATGCAATTATGTGCTGCTGGATTACTCCATGGATGCTCATCAATCAAGATTGTCTGAGGATGTGAGGATAAGCGGGTGTTCTGAAAGCTTTGGAAACACCCACCATAAATCATTCTTGGAAGAGAGGACAAAAAACACGGGCTAAAAAGGAAAATCTTGCACTCTGGTGATGAGGGTTTTCCGTCCGCCTGTCTGAATTTGTGGTTATTACCTTGGATTCCAAGTAGAGAAGACACCGTTCTATGAAAGCAATTCACCCCCTGCTTCAGAGCAGTTGTCAGGGACTGGACAAGGATACCCTATTTGATCTATGAATGAGTCTGGATTTAAACCTACATGCTTGTGGGCTGATCACATCTAGCAGCACTTTACTATCTGTGCTGTACTTATATTCCTTCCATTATTCTTGAACTTTTGTAAAAATTGTTTAGATACTGAGAACTGTTTCAGCTATCATTGTTGAAAAGTAAGGAAAGTGTTTGTCCCCTCATATGGAACAAAAGTAATCTTAGATTTTTAGCCTGTGTATAAGTACTTCAGAAACTGTTGAGGTGGTCAGTAGTGGAGCCAGCCAAATGGATGGTTGAGTCACAAGAGACATCATTACAGATGTGTGAAATGTTTAAGCCTGTTCTGGGGAATCCAAAAAGTATTTGAGGAAGTAAGACGAATGAACAAATCAATAAAACTAAAAAGGAAAGGAAACGAGGAAAGAAAGAAGAAAGAAAAAGAAAAGAAAGAAAGAAAGAAAAGAAAAGAAAGGGAAAGAAAGAAAGAAATGAAAGAAAGAAAGAAGGAAAGAAAGAAAGAGAAATGTACTTACTGTAGAAAGAAAGAAAGAAAGAAAGAAAGAAAAAGAGAAATGTACTTACTGTAGAGTAGAGAAATGGGAAGTTGAGTCATTAACTTAAGTCATTAACATTTAAGGACTGACAAATAAGATGATCTTGCTTTGTGGTTATAAGCTGGAAACTACTTTGTCATATCTAAATATGTTCACTTTATTCTATTCTTTTGTAGGAGATAGCCATCAAGGTTTGGTTTCTCTGCTGTTGGATGGCTTCTTACTGAAAGTGGAAATGTACTAGGCAGATTCCGACTCTTTTTATAGTACCGACCTGGATAGGGGCTGAGGGATAAGTAAAAATATCAGGTTCTAGAAATTCAGATTACACGATTTTCTCCTTCATTTATTTATATGTAAGTGAAATCTGCTTAAAACAAACATCAAGGGCACCTTCCTAGGTGAAAAGAATTATAAGAGTTCTCAAAAATGGGCAATTTGTAGGCAAGCAATCATCATTATCATCATCAATTTATAGTGATAACTACCATTTACTTAACACTTACCATTTGCTTTGCATATATATTCTCTAATCCTTTTTACAATGTAAATAAAGTATTATTATTCCTACTTATTGTTATTGATGACCAAGCTGATGCTCAGAGAAGTTAAGTGAGTTGGTAAATATAGCTTAGCTATTAAGTGACTGTATCAGGATTGAAACCAAGTTTGGACTGGTTCCAATGCCAGGGGGTATTTCTGCAAGCCAGAATGAAGCCCAACATACATTTCTCTAGATTGTATATCTGTGAATTCTTAAGTGCTTTTTTTTTTTTTTTAAAAAAAGATAAGCTCACAAAATTCTTTTCTTCCCATAGACCTGCCTATAACTCATTCGTTAGGTGATAAGTCTAATTTGTCATTACCTATGGAGATGTCTCTGGAATCCCACCAGAGTTAGTCCATGATTTCCAGTATGTGCCCAATTTATTTCTTTTCAATGAACAGAAGACTAGAGGCTCCTTGACTGACATGACATCAGATGCTGCATCAGTTCCTAAACCACTTGAATTGTTTGCCTTGTGCATCTATACTTGCAGCTAATCAGAAGTTGACTAGAGTTAGAATAAATGAAATTCAAATTAAATCATTAGTCAAAAATATTTGATTTATGCCTTTCCTTCCTGTACTCCACCAGAAACATTTACTACATGACCTAACCTAAACCATAATACATAATTTTCACAACTCAGACAAGAATGTCAATTTAATTTTTAGAACCTACACAGTGCACGTTTGCCATGATTTATAGTGTTATTTTACCAGATTAATTCGGCAGTTGCATCAGAAAACTGCACATCTAGATTTGCACATGTAGACAGCTTTACATTTATCATCTTCAAAGCTGTTTCTTCTAGAAAGGAGCATTTTTCACAAGGGTTAATTTGAGCTATTTCTTACGTGAGTTGTTTGAATTTTACATAAATGCTTGTCTCTTAAATACAGTGAGAAACTTCACTAAAATATTCTGAAACAGAAAGGTCACTTTTTGCTTACACTGCCAGGATAGGTTTTGCTTGTTTCATATTATCTTATCATAAAATATCAAATTAATGAAGGCTGGTACAAATGAATACAAATAGCTCACTATTTAACATTCCCATTATTTGCTAAATACTGTGATGATCACTTTCCTTCATTATTTTATTTACTTCTTATGTCAACATTCAGAAGCAGGTTTTGCTATTCCTATTATGATTATGGAAAAAAAGGCACAAAGAAGTAGAGTTAATGTGTCAAAAGCTGCACTGTAAATGTGATTCAAATCTGTATTATAACTATGATTTTTAAAACCCATTGCCATAACCAGGATGTTGAGTGCACTTCTGGGTCATCCTGAGAATTTAGCTCCTTATTACTTCTGGGCTGTTAACTCAAATAGTTGCACTACCCTTTTTTTAGCATCTCCCCTCCTAGATTTGGCCTATACCATTCCTGAAAGTTGCTTTACCCTTTTGAAATTTAATAATTATAAAGACTTTACCTCAACTGGACAACAAAGAAGAAAAATAGATCAATCTAAGTCAAAAAATAAAACAGAATCTGTCCGTTTTGTTTCTGAGACAAGTTCATATGCAGAAATATTAAAATACTTATATAGGTATCATCAGTGACAACTAGGGCTAGAGAAGAGGCCCAGTCTCTTCTTTGCATTATAATCCTCTCAAAATATGTTTTCTTGACCTTGTGAAAAGAAACACTAAATTGCATGATCTCAAAGATACACTATTTAACAACAGCAAATCTCACTTAAAACACTGTAGAAAAAGATACAGTTCACAGATCCTCATCTCTAAAAAGAAAGCATAAAAAGTCCCGGTCCCGGCGCAGTGGCTCACGCCTGTAATCCTAGCACTTTGGGAGGCTGAGGTGGGCAGATCACATAAGGTCAGGAGTTCGAAACCAGCCTGGCCAACATGGTAAAACCCTGTCTCTAATAAAAATACAAAAATTAGCTGGACCTGCTGGCGGGTACCTGTAATCCCAGCTACTTGGGAGACTGAGGCAGGAGAAGTGCTTGAACCTGGGAGGCAGACGTTGCAGTGAGCGGAGACCTTGCCACTGCACTCCAGCCTGGGCAACAGAGCAAGACTCTGTATCCAAAAAAAAAAAAAAAAAAAAACAAACAACATAAACTTTGATTTCCTAAGATTAGGATCCAAAGCAAACACAATGTGGCTCATGGTCTAAAAACTAGGGCAATCATGAAAAAGAAAGAAAATTGAAGTAATTATTACTTTTATTTATAATTAGAAGTTACCCAAACCAGAATTTATAATTATTAACAGAACAAATTAATAGGAAAATCTTCCAAGATAAAATTAACACAATATGATAAATTCAAAGAATTCAACAAATAATTAAATCTACAGTTGTTTAGTAATTCCACTAAAAAATTTGTCATGTACCCATAAGAGTCCATAGTAATTGAAGCACTGAATGAAAATCCAAGCTGTAATTTGAAGACCTTGAGACAGTTAGGTAATATATAAATGCACGTGTGCAATTAGCATTGACTCAGAAAAACAACAACAAAAAGTTTGGTTAGTATAGTCAAGAAACTCTGCACTCATCTCAATAAAAAAATTAGATGTCATCCAAATTAAAGAACAATTATAAAGATAAATTTAAAGAATATAACTAAACACACAAATTTGTAGAAGTCTCAAATCACTACTAATGATACAGCACTCGTTAGAGGGTTGTGGCAGTGATCTAACATTTTGAAAAGTGAAGAGCAAAATTTAATTAGATCACAATAAATCTCAGTTATTTTAAAATGTGAAGAACACATTTGTATTTTCTATTATTTTGGTGTCTTCTGACACCATGAATAAGTTACATAGCAGATATGGCAACACACAAATATGTTACATTATTATTCTCTTACTCGTTGTCTCATGGGCAGTATATCAGGTACAGTTAACTTGTCCCTAGTCACTTTCACCTCCCTTAATTTATATTCAGCTTCAGAATTCACATTTGCCCCATCTGATGCTGACCTTAACCACTTTCTCTTTCTGTCTACTTCATTTGGTTAGTTCAGGCATCATAACTAACTAAAAATTTGCTGTATTGATACATCAAATATATAGAAAGATGACAAACTAAATATCTCTAACTAGGCTGATTCTACATAAAAATAAAAAAGCCCCAAATACCCTGTTTAGGTGCAAACTGTAGTATAATTTTCCAAAGATGAGTGACCGGTTTCAAGTTTTATATGCTACTATAAAAATCTGACTTTGTTTCACTTATATGCTGCTATGAGAATCTGACTTTATTTCATCCATTCTTTGTGGTTATTGCTCTTTTCATTCAAAATGATAAATACATAAAATATTAACACATAATATTTTATATATTTATAAACATATATTTATATAAGACATATTTATATAATACATATATTTAAATTCACATGCCCTCCACTGTCTTTCGAATAATCTCAATCCAAACATGAACTGCAGAATTTTTTAAAATGTAGAAATACAAGGCTTCTGGATTAGAGAACCATTTTCACAGACATAAATATTATCTCAGTTACATGTCTAAAATACATTTTATAATAATTTTAGCTCAGTGACCTGTTATAGTTTCATCCGATTCAATGAATCTTGCAGTGCTGAGTTGGGTAAGAAACTTTGGAACATATTAGAAACAGAGACTGAAGAGCTAAGTGTGTCTACAGATAAACATTTTTCAAAATAGTGATTGGTCTTGGGTAACAAAGCTTTTTGTTTGGGTAACAAAGCTTGCTAATTGAAACTTTTAATCTGAATGTTGTCTGAATCTTATCAAATGTTACTTTCCTGCCTCAATTCATATTTTCTTAATCTTCATTTTCTTGTTGAATATTGTTATACTGTCTGCCTCATTATGCTAAAGAAAGATGAAGTAAGCCATTAAAATTCTGAACAGCCTATGAGATGTTATGATATAGAATGTCATTCATTTTTATGAGTTAGCTGTCAGTTCAGGCTGCAACAAAGTTATAATTCTTTCCTGGCAGCATGTGATGTCTAGTGCTGTTGCAAAATCCTTATGAAAATTTCAATAATTGTAAATTAAAGGAAAAGTAAATAGTACTTTTATGAAATGGTTGCTTCTGAAAGTCAAGTGGTACAGAACAGGACTCTACAAGATGGACATTATGTGCTTAGTAGTTCTGAATCATCATAACACCAATGTTATCTTCTTTACCAAAACAAACAAACAAACAAACAAAACAGAAGTTGTGACTCACAGTCATTCAGTCCTTTCAGCTGCAGAACCTGGCTTGCCAGTGCTGAGGAAAAGGTGAGATGACAAAGCAGCATTATTGCTAACACCAAGTCTACCCTTAAATTGCTGCATGATGTCATTTGCCTGAAAACCTGAAAGTTGGAATTTGAAATGGAAATTTTTCTATTTAAACATTTGAAAGAGAAGGGGCAGATAGTGCTTTACACATTATCTCATGACCTTATTAAATGAATATGTTAATGTAGCATTCAGCTTGCAAATTTTCTCACACTATATAGAAAATAGCTACAAGGAAAATTCTCCTAGGATAGATAATGCTGTGTTATTTAAGGATGTGTTACTAAAAAGATGCAAACTGTCATTCAAAACAAAGAAATTTATACTCAGAGCTCTCTTGTGTATTCATTGTTTAGCAGGCTGAAAAGTATGCAGTTACAAAGATAGAAAATATTTAAAGTTAAGTAGATGACAAATTTCATTATAATGAATGTGATTGGGAAAGAGGATATAAAAGACTATAGTGAGGCACGGTGGCTCATGACTGTAATCCTAGTACTTTGGGAGGCTGAGGTGGGCAGATTGCCTGAGCTCAGAAGTTCGAAACCAGCCTGGGTAACACAGTGAAACCTCGTCTCTACTAAAATGCAAAAACTTAGCCAGGTGTGGCAGTGTGCTCCTGTAATCCCAGCTACTTGGGAGGCTGAGGCAGGAGAATTGCTTGAATCCGAGGGTGGACGTTGCAGTGAGCCGAAATCGTGCCACTGCACTCCAGCCTGGGAGACAGAGCGAGACTCTGTCTCAAAATAAAATAAAATAAAATAAAATAAAATAAAATAAAATAAGATAAGATAAGATAAGATAAGATAAAATAAAATTTTATTGCCATGTATTTCATTGCATCTACTCTCATCTCTATCATCTTCTTAGATTGCAGTAGATTGCTGATAGAAATTTGGTGGTTTTTAAGCTCTGTTTAACTTTGTTTAGTACCAGTAAGATACAGTAATCAAGATCAACTTGATAAATACGTAGATCCCCATGAAATACAACTTGCATAACAGTATAAAGACAGCCTGCCTAAAAATATCTTTACCCACTGAGCTTTCAGGGCACCTTAGATTCTACCACTACCACTTAATAGAAAACCTTTATTACGAGTTTTAGCTGTGAGTTTTTGGTTAGTATACACTAGTACTATAGTAGTAGATCTTTGTTGTTTAACCCTTAATTTAGAGGTGGGGGTTGGTGAGATGTTTCCGCTATATTCCAGAAGAGTCATGTCTTCTAGACCACAGTTGCCATTTTCATGACTTCTACCAACTTAACCTGGTTGTACTTGGTTTTGGTATAAATAATTGAGAAAGTACAAAATATCACTGAATCAGCAAAATATGCCTACTCTATGAAAATTCATTAGAGTTACAGCTTAGTTGCTTCTATAAGTGAAATCCATAGATCACATGCATCAGAGTCATGAAATAACTGTTAAAATGTTGATTTCAGGGCGCCATCTCAGAGCTATTGAGGTAGAATCTGTGTGAATTATTTTTTTATTAGTAGACTTTTTTTTTAGAGCATTTTTGTACCTTGAATGGAAGGTACAAAGATTTCCCATATGTACCCTGTCCCCACAGTTGCATCATCTCCTCCATGATCAATATTCTCACTACAGTTGTAGATTTGTTACAACTGATGAACCTACATTGACACATCATTATCATCCAAAGGCTATCGTTTATATTAGGGTTCACTATTGGTGTTGTATGGTCTACGGATTTGGCCAAATGTGTAATGACATGTATCCATCATTATATTGTCATACAGAGTGATTTTGCTGCTCCAAAAGTCTTCTGTGCTCAGCCAGTTCATACCTCTCTCCTGCTATGAAAATCTTAGTGCAGGTTTTTGTGTGGTCATTTTCAACTCCTTTGCATAAATACCAAGGAGTGTGATTGCTAAATCATATGGTGAAAGTATGTTTAGTTTTATAAGAAACTGCCAGTGTCCTGCTAAGGGACTACATCATTTTGCATTCTCACCAGTGATAGATGAGAGTACCTGTTGCTCCACATCTTTGCATTTGTTGTTGTCAGTGTTCTGAATTTTAGCTATTCTAATAAGACTGTACTTATATCTCATTGTTGCTTAAATTTACATTTCCCTAATGACATATGATGTGAAATACCTTTGCATATACTTATTTGTCTTCCATATATCCTCTTTGGTGAGAAGTCTCTTAAGGTCTTTGGCTTATTTTTAAGGCAGGTTGTTGGTTTTCTTATATTTGAGTTGTTAAGTTTTCTTTGCATATTTTTGGTATAAAAACAGACACACAGACAAACGGAATAGTATAGAGAGCCCAGAAATAAATCCATGCATTTATGATCTATTTGTTTTCAACAAAAACATGGGGAAAGGACAGTCTCTTTAATAAATAGCACTAGAAAACCAGATATCTACATGCAGAAGAATGAAATTAGACCTTAATCTCACACCATCTATAAAAACCAACTCAAAATGGATTAAAGACATAAGTATAAGACCTGAAACTAAAAAATACTAGAGGAAAACGTAGGAGGAAAAACTCCATGATATCGGTCAAGGTTAAGATTTTTTGTACATACAAACAAAAACAGACAAATGAGATTGTACCAAACTGAAAAGCTCCTGCACAGAAAAGGAAAAAAATCAACAGAGTACAGACAACCTACAACCTACAGAATGGAAGAATATGTTTACAAATCATACATCTGATAAAGAATTAATATGCAAAATATGTAAGGCATTCAAACAACTCAATAGCGAATAAACAAAGAACCCAGTTAGAAAGTGGGCAAATATAGATGAATGGGCAAATATTTGAATATATGTTTCAAAAAAGAATACATATACACACCAAAAGGTATGCAAAAAATAGTATCACTAATCATCAGGAAAAGGCAAATCATAACTACAATGAGATATCACCTTACATCTGTTAGAATGGCTATTATCGAAAAGACAGAAGATAACAAGTACAGTGAGAATGTAGAGAAAAAGGAAACTTTGTACACTGTTGATGGGGAGGTAAGTTGGTACCATCATTATGAAATAGTATGGAGATTTCTTAAAAAGTTAAAAAATATAATTAACATATTACCTGGCAATTCCACTTTGCCATTCTATCCAAAATAATTGAAATCAAAATTGTTACACTGAAGAAATATCTGCACTCCTTGTTCACTGCAACATTATTCAAAATAGAAAGTTATAAAATCAACCTAAGTACCATCAATAAATGAATGGATAAAGCAAATGTGATATATATATGGAATAGAATATTATTTGGCTTTTAAAAGGAAGCAAATCTTGTTATTTATGACAATATGAATTAACATGGAGGGCATTATGTTAAGTGAAATAAACCAGGAACAATAAAACAAATACCACATGACCTCACTTATATATTAAGTATGAAAATGTTCAACTCATATAAATAGAGAGCAAAATGGTGATTACCAGACCTTTGTTGCATGCATAGTTTGTGAATATTTTCTTCTATCCTGTAGGGGGTGTGTTTACTCTGTTGATATTTTCTTTTGCTGTGCAGAGCTGTTTAGTTTGATTAGGTCCCACTTGTTAAATTTTTTGTTGTTGTTTTTGTTGCTATTGCTTTTGGCGATGTAGCCATGAATTCTTTGCCAAAGCTGATGTCAATAAGGGTATTTCCTAGGTTTTCTTCTAGGATTTTTTTCTTCTTTTAGCCCTTACATTTACATCTTTTAATCCATCTTAAGTTTTGTATATGGTGAAAAGTAGGGGTCTAGTTTTGTTCTTCTGCATATGGCTAGCCAGTTTTCTCAACACTATTTATTGAATAGGGAGTCCTTTCCTGATTGCTTATCTGTGTCAACTTTATCAAAGATCAGATGGTTGTAGCTGTGTACCTTTATTCCTGGGTTTTCTATTGTATTCCATTAGTCTCTGTGTCTGCTTTTGTCCCAATACCATGCTGTTTCGATTACTGTAGCCTTATAGTATAGCTTGAAGTTGAGTAATGTGATGCCTCTGGCTTTGTTCTTTTTGTTTAGAATTGCCTTGTCTATTTGGGCTCTTTTTTTTTTTTTTTTTTTTTTTTTTTAGTTCTGTATGCATTTCAGGATAGTTTTTTCTACTTCTGTCTAAAATGATCTTGGTAGTTTGATAGACATAACATGGAATCTATAAACTGTTTTGGGAAGTATGACGATTTTAACTATTTAACTTCTTATCCATCAGCATGGAATGTTTTTCTATTTATTTTTGTTATATATAATTTATTTCAGTAGTGTTTTATAGTTCTCTTTGTAGTAATATTTTACCTCCTTGCTTAGATGTATTCTTAGGTATTTCATTTTTGTGTGTGTCTATTGTAAATGGGATTGTGGCTTAATTTGGCTCTCAGCTAGAATATTATTGGTGTACAAAAATGCTACTGATTTTTTACATTGTTTTTTTAACCTGAAACATTACTGAAGTCATTTCTCAGTTCCAGCAGCCTTTTGGAGGGGTCTTTAGGGCTTTCTATGCATTGATTCATATCATTAGCAAAGAAAGATAGTTTGACTTCCTCTTTTTCTATTTGAATTTTTTTCCTTTACCTGATTGCTCTGGCTAGCTCTTACAATACTATGTTGCATAGGAGTGGTGAGAGTGGGCATTCTTGTCTTCTTCCAGTTCTCAAAGGGAACGTTTCAGCTTTTTCCCATTCAGTTTGATGTTGGCTCTGGTTTTGTCATAGATAACTCTTATTCTTTTGAGGTGAGTTCCTTCGATGCCTAGCCTGTTGAAGGTTTTTATCATGAGGGATGCTGAATGTCATCAAAGGCTTTTTTCTATATCTATTGAAATGATCATGTCATTTTTGTTTTTAATTATGTTCATTTTGTAAATCACATTTATTGATTTGTGGGTTTTGAACCAAACTTGCAACCCAGAAAACCTACTTGATTGCGGTGAATTAACTTTTTGATGTGCTACTGGATTCAGTTAGCTAGTATTTTCTTGAGGATTTTTACATCTAAGTTCACCAGAGATATTGGCCTAAAGGTCTCTTTTTTCACTGTGTCTCTGCCAGAATTTGATATCAGGATAATGATGGCTTCACACAATGAGTTAGGGAGGAGCTCTTCCTTCTCGAGTTTTGGGGAATAGTTTCAATAGGATTGGTACCAGGTTTTTGTTGCATGTCTGGTAGAATTTAGCTGTGAATTCATCTGGTGCAGGGCTTTCTTTGTTTGGTAGTTTAATTTTTACTGATTCAATTTCAAAACTTGTTTTAGTTTGTTCAGGTTTTCACATTCTTCCTGGTTCAATATTAAGATGTATTTTCTTGAAATTTATCTCTTTCCTTTAGATTTCAAAGTTTTATACATAAAGGTGTTCATAATAGTCTCTGAGAATCTTTTGTATTTCTGTGGCATTGGTTTTAATGTCATCTTTGTCATTTCTGATTGTGCTAGGCTGGATCTTCTCTTTTTCTCCTTGTTAATGTAACTGGTGGTCAACCAATTTGTTTTTTATTTTGGAGAATCAACTCTTGGTTTCATTGACCTCTTGTATGGACTTTTCTTCCTCAATTTTATTCAGTTCTTCTCTGATTATAGTTATTTCTTATCTTCTGATAGCTTGTGGTTTGTTTTTAATCTTTTTCTAGTGTCTCTAGGTACAATGTGAGATTGTTAATTTGAGATCTTTCTAACTTTTTGATAAAGGCATTTAATGCTACAAACTTTCCTTTAACAGTGCTTTAGCCGAATCCCAAAGATTTTGGTAGGCTGTTTCTATAATTTCATTAATTTCAAAGAATTTTATTTTTATTTCTGCCTTAATTCCATTGTTCGACAAGAATTATTTAGGAGGAAGTTTTGAAATTTTCCATGTTTTTGTGTAGTTTTGAGAGAAATTCTGGGTATTGATTTCCACCTTTATTGTATTGTGGTCTGAGAGTATGCTTGGTATGATTTTATTTTATTTTTGAATTTATTGGGACTTCCTTTATGACTAAGCATATGGTTAATCTAAGAATACATTCCATGTGTGGATGAGAAGAAGGTATATTCTGTATTTGTTGGATGGAATATTCTGTAGATGTCTATTAGGCCCAGTTGGTCAAGTGTAGAGTTTAAGTCCAAAATTTCTTTGTTAGTTTTCTACCTTGATGATTTGTCTAATGCTGTCAGTGGACTGTTGCAGTCTCCCACTACTTTTGCATGGACAAGTCTTTTGGTAGGTCAAGAAGAACTTGCTTTATGAATCTTGGTGCTCCAATTTTGGCTGCATATATATTTAGGATAGTTGTATTCTTGTTGTATCGAAACTGTTAACTTTATGTAATACCCTTCTTTCTTTGTCCTTCCTGATTGTTGTTGGTTTAAAGTCTGTTTTATCTGATATAAGAATAGCAACTATGTGTCTTTTTTATTTTCCATTTATATCGTAAATCTTTCTCTAACTCTTTATTTTAAGCCTGTGGGTGTCATTATATGTTAATTCAGTCTCTTGAAACCAGCAGTGAGTTGAGTCCTGTCTTTTTATCCAGCTTGCCACTCTATACCTTTTATGTGAACATTTAGGCCATTTACATTCAATGTTAGTATTGATATGTGATATTTTGTTCCTGTCATCATACCATACCATCATCATACCATACCTGTCATCATACCAGCTGGCTGTTTGGTAGACTTGTTTGTGTAATTGCTTCATATTGTCTGCAGGCTATATGCTTGAGTGTATTTTTGTGGTAGCAGGTTTATTACTCCATTAAGGACCTCTTGAAAGGCTGGTCTGGTGTTAGTGAATTCTCTTAGTGTTTTCTTGTCTGAAGAGGATTTTATTTCACCTTTATTTATGAAGCTTAGTTTGGCAGAATATGAAATTCTTGGCTGGAATTTCTATTTTGAGGATATTGAACATAGGCCCCCAATTTCTTCTGGCTTGTAAAGTTTCTCTTGAGGGATCTGCTGATGCTTTGATGAGATTTTCTTTGTAAGTGACCTGACATTTTTTCTAGCTGCCTTTAAGATGTTATTCTTTGCATTGTTCTTGGTGAATATGATGGCTATGTGCTTTGGGGATAGTTGTCTTATACAGTATCACACAGGGGTTCTCTGTATTTCTCAAATTTGCATCTCCACCTCTCTAGTAAGATTGGGGAAATTTTTGTGGACTATATCTTCAAATATGTTTTCTGAGTTCCTTACTTTCTTTGTCTCTGGAATGCCGATGACTCATAGATTTAGTGTCTTTACATAATCCCATATTGGTTGGAGGTCTTGTTCATCTTGTAAATTCTTTTTTCTTTATTTTTCTCTGACTGAGTTGACTTGAAGAACTAGTTTTCAAGCTCTGAAGTTTTTTCCTCAGCTTGAGATATTCTGCTGTTAATGCTTCTGATTATATCAGAAAATCTTAGAGTGAATTATTCAATTCAGAAATTCAGTTTGATTCTTTTTATTTTATTTTTGAGATGGAATTTCACTCTTGTCACCCAGGCCGGAGTGCAATAGTGCAATCTCAGCTCCCTGCAACCTCTGCCTCCCAGGTTCGAGAGATTCTACTGCCTCAGCCTCCAGAATAGCTGGGATTACAGGCACCTGCAACACCAGGCCCAGCAGTTTTTTTTTTTTTTTTTTGGTATTTTTTAGTAGAGACAGGATTTCACCATGTTGGCCAGGCTGGTTTCTAACTCCTGACCTGAAGTGATCCACCCACCTTGGCCTCCCAAAGTGCTGGGATTACAGGCGTGAGCCACCATATCCAGCCCAGTTTGATTCTTTTTTAAAATGGCTATTTTGTCTTTTAGCTCTTGGATTATTTTACTGGTTTCCTTGGATTTTTTTTCAACTTTCTCCTGGCTCTCAATGAGCTTCCATGCCATCCAGATTCTGAATTCTATATCTATCATTTCAGTCTGGTTAAGAACAGTTGCTGCGGGGTTAGTGTATTCATTTGAAGTAAGAGGACATTCTGGCTTTTTAAATTGTTAAAATTCTTGTTCTCATTCTTTCTCATCTGAGAGGGCTGATGTTTCTTTGACTGTGATGTAAGATGAGTATGATCAGTTGACTTTATTCCTGGGTGCTTTAAGGGGGACAGGTCGCATACAGGATCTTCATTTGTGGTTGAACTTTTGCCTTAGATTTCACAGATGCTGTTTACTGGCAAATTTTTGGTGTCATTGTTTGGGCTGTAATCCAGTAGATGGCACTTAAGAGTGATGGCTGGCAGATGGGCTCTTAGTGGTAGCATTCTTTTGTATTTCAGCAAATTCACAGTAGTGCTCTGTGGAGGAGGACAGTGATGATCCCCTTACCAGGTTTACTCCTGCGCCTTGGAGAAGTCCCTTCTGATCACAAGCCACGCCTGTTTGCTTTGTTAGGTATTTCAAGCTATGGGGCTCCCTTGGGCAGAAGCTGTGACTGGCAGGCAGGTCACATCCTTCCTGAACTGGCCCTGTGGAGTGAGGCATGCCCCACTCCCCTGTTGGCCCATGGTTACAGGTATCTCACTCCTCTCAGTGTTCTGAGAGTGGGGGTTCCTGCCCTGTTTGGACATTGCCCAACCCAGTGAGTCTTGCCTGGCTAGACGAAGTGTGGGTGGGGAGAGTCGTCTGGTTCACTGTATAGGTTTTTCTTGGAGAAACACAGAAATTGGTGCAGCCACTGTGCTGGCAGGCCAAGCCAGTGAGTCTGGCCTGGCTAGGAGCAGCAGGGGTGCCTGGAGTCACCTGGTCAGGCATCTAGGGATTTCTTGGGGGAATGCATTGCAGTGCATGCCTCCAGACTTCAGACAAGAGCAGGGTTACTGGGCTGTAAGCAAGACTCAAATCTTTTCTGGAAATAAGTGGAGTGTTCTGATGGCACCCTGTCACCATGATTGCAGCCTCTATTGGTATTATGGCAGCTGGTGCCAGGCTGCTCAGGGATTCAAGTCCTGTGGGGCTCCCCATGGTCTTGAGCAGTGCCTCTGCAAAAACTCTGTATGGCTCTTTATATCAGTGTAGACACCCAGGCAAGTCAGGAGGATTTTACTGTTCCCAGGATTGCACAGATCCCCATGGGAAGGGTGGATCCCATTTGACTCTTACTCTCTCACCCTTTCTTTGTGTCAGGTAGCTTCTCCTGGCTCCATGCTGGTCCCAGGTACATGGCTGCCCAGCTCTGCTCTTCTTTGTTCTCTGTGTGTCCCCTCACTCCCTTAATACATCCTGACACAGTTTCTTAGGTGATCCACCTGAAGAGTCAGTATTTTGTATCCATGAAAGAAGTGCACACTTCTAGTCAGCCATCTTGAAACTGTGTGTCCTTCTTCCTTTGCTGATGGCACTTAGGTTGAATCCACAACTTGGTAATTGTGAATAATGCTGCAATGAACATAGAAGTGGAAATATCTCTTTAGCATACTGTTTCCACTTTTTTTTTTTTTTTTGATATACACCCAGCTGTGAGATTGCTGAATTACATGGTAATTTTATTGTTTTCTAAGGAGCCTGCATACTACTTCCATAATGGCTGTATGAATTTACATTCTCATCTGCAGTACATAAGGTCTTCTTTTTCTTCACATCCTCAACAACATTTGTAAATTTTTTTGTGTGCTTTTTTGTTTGTTTGTTTGTTTGAGACGGAGTCTTGCTCTGTTGTCCAGGCTGGAGTGCAATGCTGTAATCTCAGCTCACTACAACCTCCGCCTCCCAGGCTCAAATGATTCTCCTGCCTCATCCTCCAGAATAGCTGGGATTATAGGCACGTGCCACCGTGCCCAGTCAATTTTTGTGCTTTCATTACAGACAGGGTTTCACCATGTTGCGCAGGCTGGTCTTGAACTCCTGACCTCAGGTGATCCACCCACCTTGGCCTCCTAAAGTGCTGGAATTACAAGCATGAGGCACCATGCCCAGCCATGTTTTTTTTTTTTTTTAATAATAGCCATTCTAACAGGTGTTAGGTGATATATCATTGTACTTTGAATTTTCATTTCCCTAATGATGAGTGATGTTGAGTATTTTAAAATATATATTTGTTGGTCATTTGTATGTCTTATTTTGAGAAATATCTATTTGAATCTTTTGCTCATTTTGCAATTTTTTTCCTTCTTGCTATTAAGTTCAAATTCTTTATGTATTTTTGATATTCACTACTTATCAAATCTACAATGTGAAATTTTTTTTTTCCTATCTGAGGGTTGTCTCTTCACTCTATAAATTGCTTACTTTGCTGTGCAAAAGCTTTTTAGTTTGATGCACTCTCATTTGTTTATTTTTGTTTTTGTTGCTTATGCTTTTTGTATCATACCTAAGAAATTTCTGCCTCAACTAGTGTTGTGGAAGATTTTCACTATGATTTATTCTAGTAGTTTTATAGTATTACTTTTTTGTTTTTTTTTTTTTTTTGAGATGAAGTTTTACTCTGTCACCAGGCTGGAGTGCAGTAGTGCAATCTTGGCTCACTACAATCTCTGCCTCCTGGGTTCAAGCGATTCTCCTGCCTCAGCCTCCCAAGTAGCTGGGATTACAGGCACGTGCCACCACTCATGGCCAATTTTTGTATTTTTGGTAGAGATGGGGTTTCACCATGTTGGCCAGAGTGGTCTCGAACTCCTGGCCTCAAGTGATCCACCCGCCTCTGCCTCCCAAGGTGCTGGGATTACAGGCGTGAGCACCGTGCCCAGCCTTAATATTACATTTAAGTATTTAACCCATTTTAAGTTGATTTTGGTATACAGTATAAAATGAGAATTGAATTTCATTCTTCTTCCTGTGGATATCTAGGTTTCCCAATACCATTTATTAAAAACATTTTCCTTTCTCCATTGCATGTTCTTGGCATTTTTGTTGAAAATCAATTGACCATAAATGCCTGGGTTCATTTCTGGGCTCATCATCCTGTTTGATTGGCCAATGTGTCTGATTTTATGCCAGTACCATTTCTGTTTTGATAACTAAATGATTGACATAGAGCTTGAAGGCAGCAAGTATAATGCCTCCAAATTTGTTCTTTTTGCTTAAGATGTTTTGGCTATTTGTAGTCTTTGTGGTGCCAGATGAATTTTAGAATTGTTTTTGAATTTTTGATAGGGACTACATTAAATCTGTGGTTCTTTTTGAGTGGTGTGGACATTTTAACAATATTAATTCTTCCAATCAATAAATGTGAGATGTTCTTCCATTTATTTGTGTCTACTATTTTTTTCATAAATATTTTATAGCTTTCATATACAGATTTTTCATTTCTTTTTTTCGGTTTACTCCAAAGTATTTCATTTTTAAATGCTATTGTGAATTGTATTGATTTCTTTTTTTAAGATAGTTCGGTGTTAGTGTAAATAAATCTTCTAATGTGTGTGTGTTTATATTGTATTTTGTAACTTTACTGAATTAATTTGTCAGTTCTAATAGTTTTTTTGGTGGGATCATTAGAATTTTCTATATATACTATCATGTCATTAACAAACAGAGAATTTTATTTCTTCCATTCCTATTTGAATGTTTTTATTTCTTTTTCTTGTTTATTGCTTTGGCTATAACTTCCATTAATACATTGAATAGTTGAGTAGGCATCCTTGTTTTGTTTCTGATCTTAAAAGAAAAGCTTTTAATTATCTGTTACTGAGTGGGAGGTTAGCTATGGACTTTACATTTACAGCCTTAATTGTATAGAGAGAGATTCCTTCTATGTCTAATTTATTTAGAGTTTTTAACATAAAAGAATTTTGAATTTTGTCAGTCAAGTGCTTTTTCTTTTTCTTTTGATGACAGTAATGTTTTTGTCCTTCATTCCATTAATGTGGGTATCAAATTTATTTATTGGCAGACATTGAAGCATCCTCGTATCCCAGGGATAAACCACACTCGATCACAGTGAATGATCCTTTTAAAGTGTTGTTGAATTTGCTTTGCTATTATTTTTTTCAGGATTTTTGCATCTATGTTCATCAGTGATATTGGCCTATAATTTTTATTTTCTCGTAGTATCTTTCTCTGGCTTTGGTATTAGGACAATGTTGGCCTCAAAATATGAGTCTGGAAGTATTTCATAGTCTTTGATTTTTTGGAAGAGGTTTGAGAAACATTTGTATTAGTTACTCTTTAAACGTTTGTGGAATTCTGCTGTGAAGCCATCTGGTCCAGGACTTTTGTCTTTGATGGGAGATTGTTCTACTATTGAGCCACCCTCCTTACTCTTTGACTATTCAGATCTTCTGTTTCTTCTTGAATCAGACTTTGTGGTTTATGTGTCTACAAATTTATCCATTTCTTCTAGGTTATCCAATTTGAGGGCGTAGAATTCTTCATAGTGGTTTCTTATACTCCTTTGTATGTCTGTCATGTCACTTATAATGTCTCCTCTTTCTTTTCTAATTTTATTTAAGTCTTCATCTCTTTTTCTTTGACTAAATGTTTATTGATTTTATTTTGCTTTTTAAAAACTGAACTCTTCATTTTGTTGATCTTTTATCTTTATAGTATTTATTTCAGTTATTTATGTTCTGATTTTTATTACTTTCTTCCTTTTTCTGACTTTGGTCTTAGTTTTTTCTTTATTGTTTAATTCCTTGAGGTGGAATGTTAAGTTGTTTGAAATCTTTCTTCTTTTTTGATATAAGCAATTATTTCTATGAACTTCTGCCTTAGTCTGTTATTGTTGCTGTATAGGAACACCTGAGTCTGGGTAACTTATAACGAAAGGAGCTTTATTTATCTTATGGTTCTGCAGGCTGTAAAAGAAACATGTGGTACCAGTATCTGCATGGTTTCTGGTAGGGGCTTTTGTGCTGCATCAAAACATGGTGAAGAAAGTCAAAAGGGATGTGGGCATGTGTGAGGAGGGACCAAACCCAGAGGTTTCCTTCTTTATAACAACCTACTTTCTTGGGAACTAATCTGTTTCCTCGAGAACCAATGCAGCCTCACAAGAATGAGAACTTATTTACTACCATGAAGCTGCCTCCAAGTCATTCATAAAGAATCTTCCACCATGACTCAAATATCTACCACTAGATCCTGCCTTGTAACACAGCCACACTGGGGATCAAATTTCACAATGATATTTGGTGGGAACAAACAAACCACAGCAACTACACCTGGGAATCGCTATTTTTGCATATCATGTTTTGGAATTTTGTGTTTTAGTTTTAATTTGTCTCAAGATTTTTTTTTCTTTTTTCTTTAAAATTTTTCTTGACCCATTGGTTGTTCAGGATCATGTTGATTTCCCACACATTTGTTAATTTTCCACAATAACTCCCGTTATTGGTTTCTAGTTTAATTCTAGTATGCTGAAAAGACATGTGATATAATTTCAATCTTTTTAAATTTGTTAAGACTTGTTTTTTGTCTTAATATATTGTCTATCCTAGTGAAAGGACTATGTGTGCTTGAGAAGAATGTGTATTCTGCTGCCATTGGATGGAATGTTTTGTATATGTCAGTTAGGTCTTTTAGTTCTAAATGTTATTAAAGTCCACTGTTTCCCTATTGATTTTCTGTTTGGTTGATCCATCCATTATCAGAAGTCCTCTAATATTATGTATTGCAGTCTATCTCACCCTTGGATCTATTTATATTTGTTTTGCATATTTAGATGTTCCAATGTTAGGTATATATATGTTAAAAACGTTGTATCTTCTTGATGAATTGACCCCTTATTATTATAAAACAACCTTTTAAAATATTTTTAAAACCATTTTTGACTTAAAGTCTATTTTATTCAGTACAAGTATAGGCACCTGGGTCTCTTCTGGTTTCTATGTGTGTGGAATATATTTTACCATCTCTTCACTCAGTGAATGTGAGTTCTTAAGGCTAAAGTGAATGTCTTTAGGCAGTATACTGCTGGATCTTGTTTGTTTTTATATCCATTTAACTACTCAGGTATTTTGATTGGATAATTAATTTACATTTAAAGTAATTATTAATAGGTAAGGACTTACTACTGGCATTTTGATGATTTTTGCTGATTGTTTTATAGTTATTTTGTTCCTTATAATCCTAGCGTCTTTCTTTGTGATATGTTGTATTTTTTAGTGGTATGCTTTCTCTTTTTCTCTGTCATTTGTATGACTACTAGAGGTTTTTTTCTTTGTGGTTGCCAAGAGGCTTATATAAAATAGCTTTTATAGCTTAAATTTCCTAATTTCAGTTTAAAGTACCTTATCTTCAATCATATACAGAGATTTTAAACTTATACTTCAATCCCACATTTTATGCTTTTGATGTCATACTTTACATCTATTTATATTTTGTATCTGTCCATTGTTTATAATTATAGTTGTTTTAATGTATTTGTCTAACTCTGATACTAAAAGTGAATTACACAGTGCTTCTACAGTATGACAGTATTCTGGTTTTGACTATATGTTTCCCTTACCAGTGAATTTTACACTTCTGTGTTTTTATATTGTTATTTATCTTTCTTGCTTTTTTTTGTTTTTTTATGTTTTTTGAAATGGGGTCTCGCTCTGTCACCCAGGCTGGAGTTCAGTGGCGCGATCTCAGCTCACTGCAAGTTCTGCCTCCCAGCCATTCTCCTGCCTCAGCCTCCTGACTAGCTGGGACTACAGGTGCCTGCTACCACATCCAACTAATTTTTTTTTTTTTTTTTTTGTATTTTTAGTAGAGACAGTGTTTCACCATGTTAGCCAGGATGGTCTCGATCTCCTGACCTCCTGATCTGCCCGCCTTGGCTTCCCAAAGTGCTGGGATTACAGGCATGAGTCACCGCACCTGGCCCTTTGTTTCATTTCAACTCAAAGAACTCTCTTTAGCATGTCTTATCAGGTTCGTCTCATGGTGATGAACTTCCTCAGCTTTTGCTTGTCTTGGAACTTCTTTATCTCTTTTTTTTTATTTTTGAAGGGCAAATTTGCTAGGTGTAGTATTTTTGCTTGGCATTTTTGTTTTTCTTTAGCATTTTGAATATGTCATTCCATTCCCATCTTGTTTGCATTTTCTGTTGAGAAGTCTGCTAAAATCCTATGGGAGATATTTTATATCTTATAAGTTTTTCTCTCTTGCTGCCTTTAAAATTGTTTCTTTGTCTTCAGCTTTTGAAAACTTGATTGTAACATGTCTCAGAGTATTCTTTTTCGAGTTGATCTTGCTGGAGATTCTTTGAGTTTTCTGAATTTCTTTGTCCACATTTCTCCTAAGATTTGGGAAGTTTTCAGATGATAATTCTGTAAATAAACTTTCTGCCCCTTTCTTTTTTTCTCCATCTGACTTCTCATAATTCATATGTTTACATATTTGATAGTGTTTCATAAGTCTCTTATGCTTTATTCACTTTTTTTTCTTTTTTTTGAGATGGAGTTTCGCTTTTGTCGCCCAGGCTGGAGTGCAATGGCACAATCTTGGCTCACTGCAACGTCTGCCTCCTGGATTCAAGTGATTCTCCTGCCCCAGTCTGCCAAGTAACTGGGATTACAGGCACCTACAACCACACCTAGCTCATTTTTTGTATTTTTAGTAGAGACGGGGTTTCACCATGTCGGCCAGGCTGTCTCAAAATCCAGACCTCAGGGGATCCACCAGCCTCGGCCTCCCAAAGTGCTGGGATTACAGGCATGAGGCACCACACCTGGCAGCTTTATTTGCTCTTTCTCTCTCTCTCTTTTTTTTTTTTTTTGTTTGTTTCTTTATTTGGCTGGCTTCAAATGGTCTGTCTTTACATTTGCTAATTCTCTCTTTTCCATGATTAAGTCTGCTGTTGAAACTATTGAGTTTTTCAGTTCTGTCATTATATTCTTTAGATCTAGGATTCTTCTTTAGTTTTTTATGGTTTTTATTTTCTCCTATACTTCACATTTTGTTTATGCATTTTGTTCATGTCTTTCTAATTTCGTTTAGTTGTCTACCTGTATTTTCTTACATCTCATTAGCTCCTTGTGGATGATTATTTTGAATTCTTTTTCAGGCAATTTACATATCTCCACTAACTTTAGGGTCAGTTATTGGAGTTTACTAATTTGCTTTGGTGGTATCATGTTTGTCTGATTTATTGTAGTTTGTATAACCTCACATTGGATCTCTGCATTTTAAGGGGAAAACCCATCTTTCAGTCTTCACAGATGAGTTTTTTTGGCATGTTAAATTCTTCTCCTGTTAGGTCTCTGGACTGATGAAGTTGCCTGTGGGATCACGATAAATTGAGGTACGTTCCATCAATACCAAATTTGTTGAGCGTTTTTAGCATGAAGGGCTGTTGAATTTTGTCAAAAGCCTTTTCTGCATCTATTGAGATAATCATGTGGTTCTTGTCTTTGGTTCTGTTGATATGCTGGATTACGTTGATTGATTTGCGAATGTTGAACCAGCCTTGCATCCCAGGGATGAAGCCCACTTGATCATGGTGGATAAGCTTTTTGATGTGCTGCTGAATCCGGTTTGCCAGTATTTTATTGAGGATTTTTGCATCGATGTTCATCAGGGAGATTGGTCTAAAATTCTCTTTTTTTGTTGTGTCTCTGCCAGGCTTTGGTATCAGGATGATGTTGGCCTCATAAAATGAGTTAGGGAGGATTCCTTCTTTTTCTATTGATTGGAATAGTTTCAGAAGGAATGGTACCAGCTCCTCCTTGTACCTCTGGTAGAATTCAGCTGTGAATCCATCTGGTCCTGGGCTTTTTTTGGTGGGTAGGCTATTAATTGTTGCCTCAATTTCAGAGGCTGCTATTGGTCTATTCAGGGATTCAACTTCTTCCTGGTTTAGTCTTGGGAGAGTGTACGTGTCCAGGAAATTATCCATTTCTTCTAGATTTTCTAGTTGATTTGCGTAGAGGTGTTTATAGTATTCTCTGATGGTAGTTTGTATTTCTGTGGGGTCGGTGGTGATATCCCCTTTATCATTTTTTATTGCGTCTATTTGATTCCTCTCTCTTTTCTTCTTTATTAGTCTTGCTAGTGGTCTGTCAATTTTGTTGATCTTTTCAAAAAACCAACTCCTGGATTCATTGATTTTTTGGAGGGTTTTTTGTGTCTCTATCTCCTTCAGTTCTGCTCTGATCTTAGTTATTTCTTGCCTTCTGCTAGCTTTTGAATGTGTTTGCTCTTGCTTCTCCAGTTCTTTTAATTGTGATGTTAGAGTGTCAATTTTAGATCTTTCCTGCTTTCTCTTGTGGGCATTTAGTGCTATAAATTTCCCTCTACACACTGCTTTAAATGTGTCCCAGAGATTCTGGTATGTTGTATCTTTGCTCTCATTGGTTTCAAAGAACATCTTTATTTCTGCTTTCATTTCGTTATGTACCCAGTAGTCATTCAGGAGCAGGTTGTTCAGTTTCCATGTAGTTGAGCGGTTTTGATTGAGTTTCTTAGTCCTGAGTTCTAGTTTGATTGCACTGTGGTCAGAGAGACAGTTTATTATAATTTCTGTTCTTGTACATTTGCTGAGGAGTGCTTTACTTCCAATTATGTGGTCAATTTTGGAATAAGTGTGATGTGGTGCTGAGAAGAATGTATATTCTGTTGACTTGGGGTGGAGAGTTCTATCGATGTCTATTAGGTCCGCTTGGTGCAGAGATGAGTTCAATTCCTGGATATCCTTGTTAACTTTCTGTCTCGTTGATCTGTCTAATGTTGACAGTGGAGTGTTGAAGTCTCCCATTATTATTGTATGGGAGTCTAAGTCTCTTTGTAAGTCTCTAAGGACTTGCTTTATGAATCTGGGTCCTCCTGTATTGGGTGCATATATATTTAGGATAGTTAGCTCTTCCTGTTGAATTGATCCCTTTACCATTATGTAATGGCCTTCTTTGTCTCTTTTGATCTTTGATGGTTTAAAGTCTGTTTTATCAGACTAGGATTGCAACCCCTGCTTTTTCTTGTTCTCCATTTGCTTGGTAGATCTTCCTCCATCCCTTTATTTTGAGCCTATGTATGTCTCTGCATGTGAGATGGGTCTCCTGAATACAGCAGACTGATGGGTCTTGACTCTTTATCCAGTTTGCCAGTCTGTGTCTTTTAATTGGAGCATTTAGTCCATTTACATTTAAGGTTAATATTGTTATGTGTGAACTTGATCCTGCCATTATGATATTAACTGGTTATTTTGCTCATTAGTTGATGCAGTTTCTTCCTAGCCTCGATGGTCTTTACGTTTTGGCATATTTTTGCAATGGTTGGTACCGGTTGTTCCTTTCCATGTTTAGGGCTTCCTTCAGGGTCTCTTGTAAGGCAGGCCTGGTGGTGACAAAATCTCTAAGCATTTGCTTTTCTGTAAAGAATTTTATTTCTCCTTCACTTATGAAACTTAGTTTGGCTGGATATGAAATTCTGGGTTTAAAATTCTTTTCTTTAAGAACGTTGAATATTGGCTCCCACTCTCTTCTGGCTTGTAGAGTTTCTGCCGAGAGATCTGCTGTCAGATGGGCTTCCCTTTGTGGGTAACCAGACCTTTCTCTCTGGCTGCCCTTAAGATTTTTTCCTTCATTTCAACTTTGGTGAATCTGGCAATTATGTGTCTTGGAGTTGCTCTTCTGGAGGAGTATCTTTGTGGCGTTCTCTGTATTTCCTGAATTTGAATGTTGGCCTGCCCTGCTAGGTTGGGGAAGTTCTCCTGGATGATATCCTGAAGAGTGTTTTCCAATTTGGTTCCATTTTCCCCCTCACTTTCAGGCACCCCAATCAGACGTAGATTTGGTCTTTTTACATAATCCCATACTTCTTGCAGGCTTTGTTCATTTCTTTTTCTTCTTTTTTCTTTTGGTTTCTCTTCTCGCTTCATTTCATTCATTTGGTCCTCAATCGCTGATACTCTTTCTTCCAGTTGATCGAGTCGGTTACTGAAGCCTGTGCATTTGTCACGTATTTCTCGTGTCATGGTTTTCATCTCTGTCATTTCGTTTATGACCTTCTCTGCATTAATTAGTCTAGCTGTCAATTCTTCCACTCTTTTTTCAAGATTTTTCGTTTCTTTGTGCTGGGTATGTAATTCCTCCTTTAGCTCTGAGAGGTTTGATGGACTGAAGCCTTCTTCTCTCATCTCGTCAAAATCATTCTCTGACCAGCTTTGATCCATTGCTGGTGATGGGCTGTGCTCCTTTGCAGGGGGAGATGCGCTCTTATTTTTTGAATTTCCAGCTTTTCTGCCCTGCTTTTTCCCCATCTTTGTGGTTTTATCTGTCTCTGGTCTTTGATGATGGTGACGAACTGATGGGGTTTTGGTATAGGTGTCCTTCCTGTTTGATAGTTTTCCTTCTGACAGTCAGGACCCTCAGCTATAGGTCTGTTGGAGATTGCTTGATGTCCACTCCAGACCCTGTTTGCCTGGGTATCAGCAGCAGAGGTTGCAGAAGATAGAATATTGCTGAACAGCGAGTGCACCTGTCTGATTCTTGCTTTGGAAGCTTCCTCTCAGGGGTGTACTCCACCCTGTGAGGTGTGGGGTGTCAGACTGCCCCTAGTGGGGGATGTCTCCCAGTTAGGCTACTCAGGGGTCAGGGACCCACTTGAGCAGGCAGTCTGCCCCTTCTCAGATCTCAACCTCCGTGTTGGGAGATCCACTGCTCTCTTCAAAGCTGTCAGACAGAGTCGTTCGCGTCTGCACAGGCCTCTGCTGCTTTAGCTGAGCCCTGTCCCCAGAGGCGGAGTCTACAGAGACAGGCAGGTTTCCTTGAGCTGCTGTGAGCTCCACCCAGTTCGAGCTTCCCAGTGGCTTTGTTTACCTACTTAAGCCTCAGCAATGGTGGGCGCCCCTCCCCCAGCCTCGCTGCTGCCTTGCGGTTAGATTGCGGCAGACTGCTGTGTTAGCAAGGAGGGAGGCTCCATGGGCGTGGGACCCTCCCGGCCAGTTGTGGAATATATTCTCCAGTGTTCCGGTGTGCTTACAGCGCAGTATTGGGGTGGGAGTTACCCGATTTTCCAGGTGTTGTGTGTCTCAGTTCCCCTGGCTAGGAAAAGGGACTCCCTTCCCCCTTGCGCTTCCCAGGTGAGGCGATGCCTCGCCCTGCTTCAGCTCTCGCTGGTCAGGCTGCAGCAGCTGACCAGCACCGATTGTCTGGCACCCCCGAGTGAGATGACCCCAGTACCTCAGTTGAAAATGCAGAAGTCACCGGTCTTCTGTGTCACTCGCGCTGGGAGATGGCGACTGGAGCTGTTCCTATTCGGCCATCTTGCTCCAACTTTATTTCTTAACTTGAATAGTTTCATAGAGATTAAAGACATGAAAAGTTTTGAAAAAGCATGAGTATATTTTAGTGCTGTCACTGGTCTTTATAAACTGATGGGTGAAGGAGGAGGAAGATATCTAGTCACTGATGGAAGTTAATGGTTAGGGTGTTCCATTACTTTAAACACATCTAATAGAGGAGACAAAGGGAAGGAAGAGGAGTAAAACTGTTTCAACAATCGTCAGGTACCCAAGTGAAATGAGTTCTTGTTGGCTTAGGTGGGGTAAAGAGTAGCATCTCTATCAGTCTCAAAGGTTGTAAAAAACTAAATTATCTGGGCATCACTCATTATAAACCTATAATAATTAAAATAGACATATAAGCTGAAATGACAGGAATTAAATATACAATTAAATTGGAATTTTAAGTTAATGACAAATGGGTGGATTATTTAAAATGTGACTACCAGGTGACTTAAATTTAGGATTATTTGTTTTCTTACATCTTATGATGAAATAAATTCAAAATGTATGAAAGGTTGAAGCATGGAAAACACAGAGAAAAGAGCATAAGGATAACTATTTGTGTCATTTGAATATGAAGAGGAATCCTAAAAGAAAGAGATCAAGTATAGAAGTCATGCAAAATAAAGATTATTTGACTACATAAAAAAATTAAAATTGTAAATAAATATAAATAATAAGTTAATTAGGAAAACAAAAACCTAATAGAAAATCTACAAATGATATAAGTGAGAAATTCATCAAGGAAAAGTGTTATTGGCCAGAAAACATATTTTAAAATCATATTATTTCTGAGAATGAAAATACCAGTTAAAATGTATAATTATATCTTTCATGGTCAAATTGCTAAAAATTATTTAAAAACAATTCCCTTGTTACCATTTGTAAAAAGTATACTTTTATGTACTGATGAAAATTGGCATTATACTGGCATAATAGCATATAATATTAATATAAAATTAATATAATAAAGAAGATAATTTAGTACCAAAAATTAAAAATATTATATATACAGTTGCCTATTGCTTTGCCTTATGTCTTCACACATTTCAACATAATATATTTCTGGAACAGAAGTGAAATTTTACCAAGTATTTGGCTGTAAAGATGTTCATCAGAATGTTATTTACAGTAAAAGAAAACTGAGGAATCAGTAACATGAAACAAGATAATTCTATATAGATATTTAAAGGGATGCCTTAAAATGCATTTGCTGATATGATATACTTGTCTTGCCTTAAAATATTAAGTGAAGAAATATATTTTTAAAACCTACTTAGAGTATACATTTTATTAAAAACAAAAACAAAGATAAATAGGTTGGACTTAAACTAAAGAGCTTTTGCACAGCAAAAGTAACAGTCATCAGAGTAAACAGACAATGCACAGAGTGGGAGAAAGTCTTCACAATCTATACATCTGAAAAAGGACTAATATCCAAAATCTATAAGGAACTCAGATAAATTAGCAAGAGAAAAAACAAAGAGTCCCATCAAAAAGTGGGTTTAGGACATGAAGACAATTATCAGAAGAAGATATATTAATAATCAACAAACATGAAAAAATGCTCAATGTCACTAATAATCAGGGAAATGCAAATCAAAACCACAATGTGATACCAACTTACTTTTGCAACAAGGGCCAAAATAAAAACAATTAAAAATAATAGATGTTGATGTGGATGTGATGAAAAGGGAACACCTTTACACTACTGGTGGGAATGTAAACTAGTACGACCACTATGGAAAATAGTGTGGAGATTGCTTAAAAAATGAAAAGTAGAACTACCATGTGATCCAGCAATCCCACTACTGGGTATCTAGTCAGAGGAAAAGAAGTCATTACATGAAAAGAATACTTGCACATACATGCCTATAGCAGCACAATTCTCAGTTGCAAAAATATGGAACCAGCCCAAATGTCCATCAATCAATGAGTGGATAAAGAAATTGTGGTATATATATATATATATATATATGATAGAATGCTACTCAGCCATAAAAAAGAATAAATTAGTAGCATTTGCAGCAACCTGGTTGGAACCGGAGACTATTATTCTAAGTGAAGTAATTCAGAAATGGAAAACCAAACATCAAGTATTCTCACTCGTACGTGGAGCTAAGCTATGAGGATGCAAAGACACAAGAGTGATACAATGAACTTTCAACACTTGGGGGAAAGGGTAGCAGGGGGGTGAGGGATAAATGACTACAAATTGGGTGATGCATGCACCAAAATCTCACAAATCACCCCTAAAGAACTGAGTCATGTAACCAAATACCACCTATTCCCCAAAAGTCTATGAAAATAAAAATAGAATATATATATATAATTGAAAAATTGAATATATATATTCAATGTTTGTTTCCATATATATTATATATATATATATAGAGAGAGAGAGAGAGAGTGAGAAAGAGAGAGAGAGAGGGATGTTGTAGTAAAACAAACTATACATGAAGGTGTTTAAATGTTTATTTTACTTGGGAGTGATTATTTTCTTCTATTTACTTATTTTTAAAGTTTCTTTCTGTAGTAAATAACTTCTTCTCGTGCACTTTTGAGATTTTCTAAAACAATAAACGTTAGTTTGATTCATTTTATGCCATTTATTAGCTATGTGCTTTGGATAGTGTCTTTTCAACTTCACTTTCCGCATCTTTAAAACAGAATAGAAATACTCATTGTATGTTGTTTTGAGTATCATATACTATTAGAAATATCAACAGGTATGTCCATACATCACTTAACAATGGAGGTACATTCTGACAAATGAGTTATTAGGCAATTTTGTCTTTGCTTGAGCGTCATAGAGTGTATATACATAAACCTACATACTAATATCCTACTGCACATCTAGGCTATATGGTAGAGCCTATTACTCCTAGGCTACAAACGTTGACAGCATATTACTGTACTTAATACCATAGACAGTTGTAATACAATGGTAGTTTTGTATCTACATATAGCTAAACATATCAAAGGTACCATAAAAATGCAGTATTATAATTCTGTGGAACACTTTCATATATGTAGTCCCTCATTGACCAAAACATGTCAATGTAACACATGGCTATATTACTTTCATTCTTCCCTTTCCAAGAGATTTTCTCTGGTTATCATTTCTATTATACAATTTTTTCAGAATGTTATTTTACAGATATATGTTTTTGCCAAGTTTGCATTTTTGAAAATTTGATGGAGGAAATAAACTTCAAAACTTGACCAACAGTCACAAGTCAGAGTAGCAGCAACATCAAAAATTGTCCCTCTTGATCACTTATTTTCCAACTTTTTCACATGTAAACACTCTTTCCTCAAGTGAAAATCTAATTTGCAGATGCGGGAGGATGCAGTAGCTTCAATTACCATGTTTTGGCTTCAATTACTATGTTTTGGAGGCCCAGCAATAGGATATGTCATCATCAGGGAGAAGGCCTGGAGAAGTGTGATCAGCACTGGACATTCCTATTCTTGTCAGACATATTTTGCATCTAGATACAGTTGTCCCTAAGATACCTCAGGGAATTGGTTCCAAGACCTTACCTAGTACCGAAATCTGAGGATGCTCATGTTCCTTGTTTAAATGGCACAGTATTTGCATATAACCTACCCACATCCTCCGGTATAGCTTAAATCATCTCTAGGTTGCTTATGGTACCTAATACAATGTGAAGGCTATGTAAATAGTTGTTATACTGTGTTGGTTTTCATCTGTATTACATTTTTATTGTTGTATGTTATTTTGTATTGTTTTTTCTCAAATATTTTTGATCCATGGTTGGTTGAATCTGTGGATGAAGAACTCGAGTAGACAGAAGACTGACCATATTGCCAGCAGGATTGCAACCCTGTTTTTACAGAAGCTTTGGGCATTGCTCATAGCACTGACTGCAGTATATGAAGAGACAAAGGAAGCAGGGATGCACTCAACAGAATCACATTGCTGTCCAGATCACACATTTAGAGTCTTCAACAACCTGTTCTTGATCGATAATGAATATTTACTGAGTGCTCACTGCACACCATGCTATGATACTTTAACATCTCATTCAGTTCTTAGGATAGTCAATTTTGCAGATGAGAAGGCAGGCTCAGAAAAGTTAAGCAATTTTTCCATAGTCACGTAGCTAGTAAAGTGTCTTGAACAAAGATTCATTGGCCCTGACTTTGGAGGCCCTCTGAAGCAGTGCCCCTTTCCTTTTTCCTTGGAGATTTATCTTTCCATTTTGAACTTCTTGGGATGCATAGCAATGTTTTATGGCCTGATTTTGGGTAGTTCCATGAACAGCCTTCTGTACCCCTCTGCCTATCACCTTGAGCTGTCTCCCATGGCCTTTTGTTTTGTGCAGCAGCTTGGGTGATGCCCAACCACACTAGAAAGGGCACTCTGCTTTAGAGAGTAAACTGATTCAAATGCTTGTCTCATCTAGAAACACCCTCACAGACACCACCAGAAATAATGTTTAGTCAAATATCTGAGACTCCATGATCCATTCAAGATGAAACATGAAACTAACCATCACAGGTCCCAAATGGCTTATATGTATATTAAAAAGAAGGAATAATCATGAGCTTGTCAGGTGAGTCTCTTTTACTAGCTGTGCAATATTGGGCCAGTTTGTTTACTTCCTTCTGCTTCAACTTACCTTTAAAATGGAAATAAGAAAAAAGTGAATGAGTGAATAACTTCTAACACAGTGCCTAGAAGTCAGGAGATATAAATGCCAGTTCCCTCCTTTAGCCTCCCCCAACCTCACATACTTTCCATTCACTAACATTTGTCTTCTTTAAATTTATAAATTCAAACAAAATCTCATTTTGTTAGATAGCCAAACAGATAGTCATTTGATTGTTTCTTAGCAGATATCTTGGTAAGATGAGATTATGGGCACTATTTCTCTCTCCCCTCTTATTAGCTAAGATTATTAAAACAGAATGTAAGAAAATGAAGATTTCTTTATAAATCTTTAGGAATTCAGCATGTCAGAATAGCCTAATAAATTAGGTTTGTGAATATTTGCTTTACACAGTTATATACCCATCACACTAAAAAGAATTCTTCAAATGACTTCCTAAAAGAAATCATATCTATGTGCAGCTACTGTCTCTCATCTTCCCATGATAAAAAACAGAAGAGAAACAGCATGTGTGCACATAAATACACACGCACACACACGTACAAACACAAAATATATGGATAAGTCATAAAAAATGCGCTCACTAATAATAAGGAAAGTGGTCCCAATGAAATCCTGTGAAGTTGCATACACACACACGTGTGTGTGTCTGGGTGTATATGTATATATATATGAGTAGCTTTCTTTCTTTTTTGATAAGTTCTTTAGTAGTGATTTCTGAGATTTTGGTGTACCTGTCAGCCAAGCAGTGTACAGAGTTACCCAGTGTGTTATCTCTTATCCCCAACCCCTCGCCCACCCTCTTCCCCAAGTCTCCAAAGTCCATTATATAATTCTTATGCCTTTGAGTCCTTGTAGCTTAGCTTCCACTTGTAAGTGAGCACATATGATGTTTGGTTTTCCATTCCTGTGTTACTTCACTTAGAATAATGGTCTTCAACTCCATCCAGGTTGCTGTGAATGCCATTATTTCATTCTTTTTTATGGCAGAGTAGTATTCCATGGTGTATGTATACCACGTTTTCTTTATTTGTTGGCGGATGGGCATATAGGCTGTTCTATATTTTTGCTTTTGTGAATTGTGCTTCTATAAATATGTGTGTGCAAGTATCTTTTTCTTATAATAACTTCTTTTCTCCTGAGTAAATACCCAGTAGTGGGATTGCTGGATCAAATGGTAGTTCTACTTTTAGTTCTTTAAGGAACTTCCACACTGTTTTCCATAGTGGTTGTACTAGTTTACATTCTTACCAGCAGTGTAAAAGTGTTCCCTTTTCACCAAATCTATGCCAACATCTATTATTTTTTTATTTCTTAATTATGATAAATGCAACAAAAACAAAGATAAATATATGGCACCTAATTAAACTACAAAATTCTGTGCAGCAAAAGAAATAATCAGCAGAGTAAACAAGCAACCCACAGAGTGGGAAAAAATCTTCATAAACTCCATCTGACAAAGGACTAATATCCAGACACTCCAAGGAACTCAAACAAATCAGCAAGAAAAAACAACAATAAGTAAATCCACCAAAAAATGGGCTAAAGATATAAATAGGCAATTCTCAAAAGAAGATAATATACATACAAAAAGGATATTTTCTCACTGAGATATTTTCTTATGTTTATTTTTATATTATCGATTATCTTATAAAAACAAAGCAAGTAATATGTAAACCGTATTACCAATCTATATTTTCTTTTGCAACTTCTCATCTTTCATGATCCATGGTACTAGTTGTGGGAATTTGTGGGCAAAAACCTCCCTTCTCTATTTTAGGATTTATTTATTATGATAAGCTTTCACATTTTTTTTTTTTTCTTGAGACGGAGTCTCGCTCTGTCACCCAGGATGGAGTGCAGTGGCCAGATCTCAGCTCACTGCAAGCTCCTCCTCCCGGGTCCATGCCATTCTCCTGCCTCAGCCTGCTGAGTAGCTGGGACTACAGGCACCCGCCACTTCGCCCAGCTAGTTTTTTGTATTTTTTAGTAGAGATGGGGTTTCACCGGGTTAGCCAGGATGGTCTCGATCTCCTGACCTCGTGATCCGCCCATCTCAGCCTCCCAAGCTTTCACATTTTACAGGTGAATTTGAGGAGTCTGCAAAATAGAGAAATATATATTTTTATGTTGTGTATGAAACCCAAGGACAAAAGACTGTGCAGTACGTATCATCACTATAGTCACTAGGCCCATGAAAGGTAAGTAAATTGTCTAAAAGTATCAAGAAACACAAGGGAAATTTTAGCATTTTCCAATTCTGTTTTGCTCTCACTTTGTCTGCAGTAATATTGACAGTGGACATGTGGCATGGAGAGATAATCTGGTGCATATGTGGGAGGGGGAACGCAGTGATTGTAGAATTTTGCATTGGAACACAGTGCTGCCCTGTCACAGTATAATGTAACACAAGACAGACTTTAGCTGGCGACCAACAAGGAGCATTTAAACCAACCCTAGGCAGAGGTGAATCTTACATCCCAGTAGTTAGAATCTGAGTTCTGGCAAGCTCCACCACCATGGACTAAAGAGCTCTGGGGTCCTAAATAATCTTGAAAGGCAATCTAAGCCACCAAGACGGTAACTCTTGGGCAGTCCTGTTGCTGTGCTGGGCTTGGAACTAGTGGACTTGGGGTCCATGTAACCTAGTAAGATACCAGCCAGCTGGAGCAGCCAATGGAGTGCTTACATTACTCCTCTTCCAATCCCAGGACATGCAGCTTGCAGCTCCAGGAAAGACTTCTTCCTTCTGCTTGAGGAGAGGAGATGGGGAGATTAAAAGGATTTTGTTCTTGTAACTTGGATACAAGTTCAGCCACAGTAGAATAGGGCATCAGGCAAAGTTCTGAGGCCCCCATTCCAGGCTCTAGCTCCAGGATGATATGTCTAGACACACTCTAGGCCAGAAGGAAACCCATTACCTTGAAGGCAAGGACCCAGTCCTGTAAGGATTTATTGTGTGTTTACTGAAGAGCCCTTGGACCCTGAAAAATCAGCAGTGGTAGTCATGCAGTCCTTGTCATGGACCTTGGGTTAGACTCAGAGCCATGTTGACTTCAAGTGTGATCCAGCACATTCCCAGCTATAGTGGCTGTGGGGAGAGTCTCCTTCTGCTTGAGAAAAGTGGAGGAAAGAGTAAAGGTGACTTTGTCTTCAAGCTTAGGTACCAGCTTGGTTACTGTGGGGTAGAGAAGGTTCCTGGGGTCCCTGATTCCAGGATTTGGCTCCTGGACAGCACTTCTGGACCTTCCCTTGACCAGATAGTATTCCACTGCCCCAAAGGGAGAGACTTGACACTAGCAGCGTTCACCACTAGCTGACTACAGAGCCCTTGGGACTTGAATGAACTGGTAGCAGGCAGTACTCGCTATGAAATTGGGGTGGTGGTCGCCATGGGGAGAAACTTCTCTGCTTGAGAAAAGGGGAATGAAAAGTGGGAATAACTTTGTCTTGTGACTTGGGTGCTCGCTCAGGTGCAATAGAATAGAGCACTAGGTAGATTCCTAAAGTTTCTGATTCCAGATCATGGCTTCTGGAAAACATCTTTGAACTGCCTGAGGCCAGGGAGAACTTACTTCCCTGAATGGAAGGACACAAGCCTAGCTGGATTCACCGTCTGCTGACTACATAGCCCTTGGGCCTTGAGTGAATATAGGTGGTAGCCAGGCAGTAGTCACTGTGGGCCTTGGGTCTGACCCAGTGCAGTCCTAGAAGTGGTAGCCAAAGGGGTGCTTGTGTCACCCTTCCCCCAGCTCCAGGAAGCTCAGTGGAGTGAGACTCTGTTTAGGGGACAGTAAGAAAGAGAACAAGAGTCTCTGCGTGGTAATCTAAGGGAATTCTGGATCTTACCCCTAAATACCAAGGCAATAGCTTTATGAGACTGCAAAAGCCACAGAGTTACTAGGCTTCCGGTACCCCCTAATGCAGATATTGCCGCAGAGATAAAAGACTTAGATCGTAATACTCAAGTCCCTTTGAATACCTGGAAAGCCTTCCAGGCACAAAACAAGATCAGACTGTGAAGACTACAATAAATACTTACTCTTCAATGCTCAGACACTAAGAAGAATCTGCAAACATCTACAGTATCTAGGAAAACATGATATCATCACATGAACTAAATAAGGCACCAGGGACCAATCCTGGAGAGACAAAGCTCTATATGTGACCTTTCTAACACAGAATTTAATGTTGCTGTTTTAAGGAAAATTAATGAAATTCAAGATAGCACAGAGAAGGAATTAGAATCCTATCAGATAAATTTAACAAAGCTATTGAAATAATTAAAAAGAATCAAGCAGTAACTCTTGAGCTGAAAAATGTAAATGACTTACAGAAATATGCATCAGAGACTTTTAATAGTAGAATTGATCAAGCAGAAGAAAGAATTAGTGAGCTTGAAGAAAGACGATTTGAAAATACACAGTAAGAAGATATAAAAGAAGAAAAAAGAATAAAACATGGATACAATATCTGGAAAATAGCCTAAAATGGCAAATCTAAAAATTATTGGCCTTAAAGAGGAGGTAGAGAGAGAGATCAATGTAGAAAGTTTGCTCAAATAGATAATAACAGATAACTTCCCAAACCTAGAGAATAATATGAATATTCAAGTAGAAAAGGTTTGGGCTAGGCGCGGTGGCTCACGCCTATAATCCCAGCACTTTGGGAGGCCAAGGTAGATGGATCACTTGAGGCCAGGTGTTCAAGACGAGCCTGGCCAACATAGTGAAATCCTGTCTCTACTAAAATAAACAAAAATTAGCTAATCCAGAGGCTGAGGCAGGAGAATCGCTTGAACCCAAGAGGTGGAGGTTGCAATGAGCTGAGATAGCACCACTACACTCCAGCCTGGGTGACAGATGAGACTGTCAAAAAAAAAAAAAAAAAAAGGAAAAATATTATCAAACACCCAGTAGAAATAAGATTACCTCAAGACATTTAATAATCAAGCTCCCAAAGTTCAAGGATATAAAAAGGATTCTAAAAGCAGCAAGAGAAAAGAAACAAGAAAAACTACAAAGAAGCTCCAATGCATCTGGCAGCAGACTTCTGAGTGGAAACATTACAAGCCAGGAATTATTGGCCTGACATATTTAAAGTGATGATGGAAAAATCCGCTTTTATCCTAGAATAATATAGCAGCAAAAATATCCTTCAAACATGAAGGAGAAATATTTTTCTCAAACTAAAGCTAAATAACACCAGACCTGTCCTACAAGAAATGCTAAAGGGAATTCCTCAGTCTGAAAAGAAAAGGACATTAAAGAGCAATAAAGTAACCACCTGAAGATAGAAAACTCACTGACAGTGGTAAGTACACAGAAAACACAGAACGTTATGACACTGTAAATGTAGTATGTAAACCACTAATATCTTGAGTAGAAAGACTAAAAGATAAAACTAACAAAAATAAAAATCACAACAACTTTTCAAGGCATAGACATTATACTAGTATAGAATAGAAACAACAAAAAGTTAAAAAGCTAGGGGATGAAGTTAAAGTGCAGAATTTGTCTAAGTTTTCTCTTAAATTGTTTGCTAGTTAGTTTGTTTATGTAATCAGTGTTAAGTTTTCATCAGATTGAAATAATGGGTTTTAAGATGCTATTTGTAGGCCTCATAGTAACTTCAAATAAAAAATCTACAAGACACACACACACACACAAAAGCAAGAAATTAAAACACAATACCAGATAAAATCAACTTTACAAAATGAAAAACAGAAAGCAAGAGAAGGAAGAAAAGACCACAAAAAACAAAACAGGAAATTAATAACAAAATGGGAGGGGTAAGTTGTTTCTTATCAATAATAACATTGAATAGAAGTGGACCAAACTCTTCAATTAAAGGACATAGAATGGCTAGATGGATATATGAACAAGACCCATTGATCTGCTGCCTAGAAGAAACACACGTTAGCTATAAAGACACACATGGATGGTAAACAAAGAGATGGAAAAAGATATTCCACTCAAATGGAAATCAACAAAGAGCAAGAGTAGCTTGACTTACATCACACAAAATAGATTTCAAGGCAAAAACTATAAAAAGCAACAAAAAGTTCATTTTATAATGACAAAGGAGTCAATTAAACAGGAGGATATAACAATTATAAATATGTATGCACCCAACATTGGAGCACCCATATATACAAAGCAAATATTATTAGACCAAAGAGAGATATATATTCCAATACAGTAAGAGCTGGAGACTTAAACACTGACTTTCAGCATTGGGCAGATCATCCACACAGAAAATCAACAAAGAAACATTGGACTTAACCTGCACTGTAGACAAAATGGACCTAATATATATTTACAGAACATTTCATTCAAGAACTGCAGAATACACCTTCTTGTCCTCAGCACATGGATAATTCTCAGGGATAGACCTTATGCTAGGCCACAAAACAAGTCCTAAATAATTACAAAATAATAATAAAATTATATCAAGTATCTCTTCTAACTACAGTGGAAGGAAATTAGACATCAATAACAAGAGGAATTTTGGAAACCTACCAGCGCATGGAAATTAAACAATATGCTCCTGAATAACCAGTGGGTCAATGAATAAATTAGGAAAGTAATTTCAAAATTTGTTAAAATAATTGAAAATGGAAACACAACGTACTAAAATCTATGGGATACAGCAAAAGCAGTGCTCATAGCAAAAAAAAATAGCAATAAGCACCTACATAAAAGAAGTGGAAAAACTTTAAACAACCTAAATACGCACATAAAGAACCAGATATGCAAGAGCAAACTAAAGCTAAAATAAATAGAAGAAAAATAATTAATATCAGAATAAGTGAAATTGAAACAAAAAATAACAATAACAAAATCCATGAAATGAAAATTTGGTTTCTTGAAAAGATAAAATTTGCAAACCTTTAGTCCAACTAACTGAAAAAAAAGAGAGAAGATTCAAATAAATACAATCAGAGATGAAAGGGACACTACAACTGATACTACAAAAATTCAGTAGAACATTAGAGGCTACTATGAGCAACTATATGCCAATAAATTGGAAGACCTAGAAAAAATAAAGTCCTAGACACATACAACCTACCAAGATTGAACCATAAAGAAACCCAAAATTCCCAACTGACCAAAAAGAAGTAATTAGACCACTGCAGCACTCTTCACAATAACAAAGACATGAAATCAACCTAAATGCCCATCAATGACAAATTGGTTGAAGAAAATGTGGAATACTATGCAGCCATAAAAAGAAAGATCATGTCTTTTGCGGGAACATGGACGCAGCTGGAGGCCATTGTCCTTATCAAACTAATGCAAGAACAGAAAATCAAATATAGCATTTTCCATTTATATGTGGGGATTAAAAGATGAGAACTCATGGGCACAAAGAAGGAGACAACAGACACTGGCGTCTACTTGAAGATGGAGGGTGGGAGGAGGGAGAGGGGCAGAAAAATAACTATTGGGTACTAGGCTTAGTACCTGGGTTGTGGATAATCTGTGCAACAAATCTTCATGACACAAGGTTAACTATATAACAAATATATATACAAATAGAACAAATCTAATATTTCTGTTATATGATATATAACAAATCTTCAATGTACCACTGAACCCAAATTAAAAGATTTTTTAAAAAAGTAATGAGATCAATGACATAATAAAAAGTCTTTCAGAAAGAAAAGCTCAGGACCCAATGACTCCACTGCTGAATTTTACCAAACATTTAAGGAAGAGCTAATACCAATTCTACCAAAACTATTCTGAAAAAGAGAAGACAAAGGATTACTTTCAAACTCATTCCATGAAGTCAGTATTACCCTGATAACCAAAAAATTCACACATAACAATATTAACCTTAAATGTAAATGAGCTGAACACCTCAATTAAAAGACACAGACTGGCAAACTGGATAAAGAGGCAAGACCCATTGGTGTGCTGTATTCAGGAGACCCATCTCACATGCAGAGTCACATATAGGCTCAAAATAAAGGGATGGAGGAATACTTACCAAGAAAATGGAAAGCAAAAAACAAAAAACAAAAACAAAACAGTGGTTGCAATTCTAGTATTTGACAAAACAGACTTTAACCAACAAAGATCAAAAAAGATAAAGGACATTACCTAATGGTAAAGGGATCAATGCAACAAGAAGAGCTAACTGTCCTAAAAATATATGCACCCAATACAGGAGCACACAGATTAATAAAACAAGTTCTTAGAGACCTACAAAGATACTTAGACTCCCACACAATAATAGTGGGAGACTTTAACACCCCACTGTCAACATTAGGCAGATCAACAAGACAGAAAATTAACAAAGATATTTAGGACTTGAACTAAGCTCTGGACCAAACAGACTTAATAGGCATCTACAGAACTCTCCACCCCAAATCAAGAGACTATACATTCTTCTCGGCACCACATAGCACTTATTCTAAAATCAGTGACATAATCGGAAGCAAAACACTCCTCAGCAAATGGAAAATAATGGAAATCATAACAGTCTCTCAGACCACAGTGCAATCAAATTAGAACTCAGGAATAAGACACTCACTTAAAACTGCACAGCTACATGAAAACTGAAGAATCTACTCCTGAATGACTACTGGGTTAAAAATGAAAATTGAGGCAGAAATAATGAAGTACTTTGAAACCAATGAGAACAAAGAGACAATCTACCAGAATCTCTGGGACACAGCTAAAGCAGTGTTAAGAGGGAAATTTATAGCACTAAATGCCCACATTAGAAAGTAGGAAAGATCTCAATTCAACACGCTAACATCACAATTAAAAGAACTACTAGAGAAGCAAGAGCAACTGAATTCAAAAGTTAGCAGAAGACAAGAAATAACTAATATCAGAGCAGAATTGAAGGGTGGAAAAAGATATTCCACTCAAATAGAAATTAATGAAGAGCAAGAGTAGCTTCACTTACATGACAGAAAATAGATTTCAAGAAAACCCCATCATCTCAGCCCGAAAACTCCTCAAGCTGATAAACAATTTCAACAAAGTCTCAGGATACAAAATCAATGTGCAAAAATCACAAGCATTCCTATACACCAATAACAGACAGGCAGCAGAGAACCAAATTATGAGTTAACTCCCATTCACAATTTCTACATTGAGAATAAAATACAGAGAAATCCAACTTACAAGGGATGTGAAGGACCTCTTCAAGGAGAACTACAAACCACTGCTCAAAATAAGAGAGGACACAAACAAATGGAAAAACATCCCATGCTCATGGATAGCAAGAATCAATATCATGAAAATGGCCATATTGCCTAAAGTAATTTATAGATTCAATGCTATTCCCATCGAACTACCATTGACTTTCTTCACAGAACTAGAAAAAACTTTAAATTTCATATGGACCCAAAAAAGAGCCCATATAGCCAAGACAATCCTAAACAAAAAGAAGAATGCTGGAGGCATCATGCTACCTGACTTCAAACTATACTACAAGGCTACAGTAACCAAACAGCATGGTACCAGTACCAAAACAGATATATAGACCAATGGAACAGAACAGAAGCCTCAGAAATAATACCTCACATCTACAACCATCTGATCTTTGACAAACCTGACAAAAGCAAGCAATGCAGAAAGGATTACCTATTTAATAAATGGTGCTGGAAAAACTGGCTAGCCATATGCAGAAAACAGAAACTGGACCCCTTCCTTACACCTTACAGAAAAATTAACTAAAAATGGATTAAAAACTTAAACATAAAACCAAAAACCATAAGAACCCTAGAAGAAAAACTAGGCAATACCATGGAGGACATAGGCTTGAGCAAAGACTTCATGACTAAAACACCAGAAGCAATTGCAACAACAGCCAGAATTGACAAATGGGGTCTGATCAAATGAAAGAGCTTCTGCTCAGCAAAATAAACTATCATCAGAGTGAACAGGCATCCTACAGAATGGGAGACAATTTTTGCAATCTATCCATCTGACAAAGGTCTAACATCCAGCACCTACAAGGAACTTAAACCAATTTACAAGAAAAGAAACAAACAACCCCATCAAAAAGTGGGCAAAGGATATAAACAGACACTTTTCAAAAGAAGACATTATGTGACCAACAAACACATGAAAAAAAAAAAAGCTCATCATCACTGGTCACTAGAGAAATGCAAATCAAAACCATAATGAGATACCATCTCATGCCAGTTAGAATGGCAATCATTAAAGAGTCTGGAAACAACAGATGCTGCTGAGTATGTGGAAAAATAGTAACGTTTTTACACTGTTGGTGGGAGTGTAAATTAGTTCAACCATTGTGGAAGGCAGTGTGGCGATTCCTCAAGGTTCTAGAACCAGAAATACTATTTGACCCACCAATCCCATTACTGGGTATATACACAAAGGATTATACATCATTAACTGTAAAGACAAATGCATATGTATGTTTATTGCAACACTATTTATAATAGCAAAGATTTGGAACCAACTCAAATGCCCATCAGTGATAGACTGCATAAAGAAAATGTGGCACCATGGAATACTGTGCAGCTGTAAAAAAAGAATGAGTTCATATCCTTTGCAGGGACATGGATGAAGCCAGAAACCATCACCCCCAGTAAACTAACACAGGAACAGAAAACCAAATACCACATGTTTTTACTCATAAGTGAGACTTGAATAATAACACATGGACACAGGGAGGGGAACATTACACACCGGGGCTTGTCGGGGGGTAGGGGCAAGGGGAGGAAAGACATCAGGACAAATATCTAATGCATGCAGGGCTTAAAACCTAGATGACATATTGACAGATGCAGCAAACCACCATGGCACATGTATAACTATGTAACAAACCTGCACATTCAGCACAATGTATCACAGAACTTAAAGTAAACAAAACAAAACAGAACTGAAGACCAATATCCCTGATGGACATTGATGTAAAAATCCTCAACAAAACACAAACAAACCAAATTCCACAACACATTAATATGATCATTTATTATGACCTGGTAGGATTTTCCCAGTGATGCAAGGATGGTTCAACATATGCAAATTAATTAATGTGATTTATCATATCAACAGAATGAATGACAAAAAACATATGATAATTTCAATTGATACCAAAAAAGCATTTGTTAAATTTCATCTTCCCTTCATGAAAAAAACTCAAAAAACCTGGGGATACAACAAACATACCTGAACACAATAAAAGCCATATATTACAAACCCAAAGCTAATATCATAATAAATGGGGGAAAACTGAAAGCCTTTTCTCTAAGATCTGGAAAATTATAATGCCCACTTCCACCACAGTTATTTGACACAGTACTACAAGTCATAGCTAGAGGAACCAGAGAAGAGAAAGAATTAGACATCCAAATTGGAATAAAATAAGTCAAATTATCCTTGTTTTCAGATGATATGATCTTAATATTTAGAAAATCTTAAGATTCCACCAAAAACAGAACTGATAAACAAATTCAGTAAAGTTAAAGGGTACAAATTCAACAATAGGAATCAGTAGCATTTCTATATGCCAAGAGTAAACAATCTGAAAAAGAAATTTTAATTGTAACCCCCCATTTACAGTAGCTACAAATAAATAATATACCTAGGAATAAACTTAACCAAAGATGTGAAAGATCTCTATAATGATAACTATAAAACATTGATGCAAGAAATTGATGAGAACACAAAAAATGGAAAGATATTCCATGTTCATGAATTAGAAGAATTAACATTTGTTAAAATGTTTATACTACTAAAAGCAATCTACAGATTATATGCAATCTTATCAAAATAGCATTTTTATCTTCATAAAAGTAGAATAAATCTACAATTTATATCAAACCACTGTAAAGACCCACAATTGCCAAATCGATACTGAGCCAAAACAAACTGAAGGAACTTTTGTTCCTTCAGAACAAAACTAGAGGAACCACATTACTAGACTTCAAATTATACTACAAATGCATAGTAACCAAAACAGCATGGTATCAGCATAAAAATAGACACATAGACCAATGGAACAGAAATATAGACTGCAGTAAGAAAACCACACATCTATAATGAACTCGCTTTTGAAAAAGAAGCCAAGAACATATAATGGGGGAATAACAGTCTCTTTAATAAGTTGTGCTGGGAAAGCTTTATATCTGTATGCAGAAGAATGAAACTAGACCCCTATCTCTCATCATATACAAAATTTAAATCAAAGTAGATTAAAGATTTAAATCTAAGACCTCAATCTGTGAAACTACTAAAATAATATATTGGGGAAACTTTCCAGGACATTGGTCTGGGCGAGGATATCTGGAGTAATACCCCACAAGCACAGACAACCAAAACAAACATGGACAAACCAAATCCAAAGCTAACATAAGGAAACTAATAATAATAATAATTAATGAAAATAAGAAAATATCATAAATCAATGTTATTGAAAAGAAATAAATAGGGAAGGGCAATGAAACAGAACTGGTTCTTCAAAAACAATAATAAAATTGACAAACTTCTAACAAGAATTACATGGAAAACAAGAAGGCACCATTGCCAATATCAGGAATGGAAGGAAATATCACTAGAGTCTGTAAATAGTAAAAGGATAAAAAGGGAATACTACAAACGACTCTCCACATATAAAATTTTACAACTTAGATCCAAAAATCCTCTAAAAATACAAACTACAAAACTCATTGTTTTGAAATAGGTAATTTTAATTGCCTTATCACTGTTAAAAAAATTAAATTTATAACTTTAAAAATACCAATGGAAAAAATCTACAAGCTCAGTTGTGGCAGGCCAATTCTCCCTAATAATCAAACAAACAGGCCTGTGTAGCACTTCAGTTACACAGACAGATTTCCACAGAGCAGCACAGACTAACAGTACGGGAAGCTAGAAGTGGACACGGGGTGGGGGCGCTGCGGGAGCTGGAATGCCCGCAGCTGCAAGAAGATGTCTGGGAACACAGAAACTCTCTCTCCTAGATAAGCAAAACACAGCAGCACAAAGGCAACTGTTTGAATAAATTTATTGGAGAGTCTAAGGCAGCTCTCCAGACCAAGTTGTAAAAGAGATAAGATAGAAATAGTCACCAGTAACATAATAGACAGGCCTTAAAGGTACTGGGGTTCTCACAGCTTAATCAAACTTAGCAAGACTCTGAGCTTCTAGTTGAAACAAAATTAGTTGCCAGTAGACTTCGGCAAATGCTATACTGTACATAGGCACATAACCCTAACCTATATAAGCGTAAGAAAATTGTACAGCTTTGAGTTGGTCTGGTGGAATTTTCTCCAGCCTTCTCCCTGTACACAGTTACAGCAATGAATTCCCTTCTTTCCTAATTTTTCTGCTTCTCGTTATTGGGCTTTGAGAAAACGCAGCCAGACCCAGCTTAGTTCTGGGACCACAGTGAGTTTCACTGGTTTTACCAAAGAAATATATCAAATGTTAAAAATAAGTAAAACAAATTTTACATGTGTCTTTCCAAAAATTGTAAAGAAGATTTCTCAATTCATTTTTAGAAGCTGGTGTTACCTTGATTTCAAAACCAGACAGAACCAATGCCAAAAAAAGAAAAAAAATAGAGACTAATATCCCTCATAAATATAGAAACAAAACTCCTTAAAATTTTAGCAAATTAAATCTAATAATATGTAAAAAAGATTGTACACTATGAACATGTTAGGTTTATTCCAGGGATGAAAAGCTGACTTCATTCTGGAAAATAGTTTGGTAATCTCTTTAAAAATGAAATATGTGATTACCTTATTACCCAGTACTGTATTCCTAGGCATTTACCCCAGGGAAATAAAGACTTACATGTTTACACAAAAAGCTGTGCAAGAATCTTTTTAACAGTTTCATTCATAATAGCTAAAAATGGAAAAAGAATGAGATGTCTTTCAGAATGTAAATGGTTAAGCACAGTATGGTAGGCCGGGTGCGGTGGCTCAAGCCTGTAATCCCAGCACTTTGGGAGGCCGAGACACGGGTGGATCACAAGGTCAGGAGATCGAGACCATCCTGGCTAACACAGTGAAACCCCGTCTCTACTAAAAAATGCAAAAAACTAGCTGGGCGAGGTGGCGGGCGCCTGTAGTCCCAGCTACTCGGGAGGCTGAGGCAGGAGAATGGCGTGAACCCGGGAGGCGGAGCTTGCAGTGAGCCGAGATCGGGCCACTGCACTCCAGCCTGGGTGACACAGCGAGACTCCGTCTCAAAAAAAAAAAAAAAAAAAAAAAAAAAAAAAGCACAGTATGGTATATCCACACTATGAAATACCACTCTTCAGTAAAAAAGAACAAACTAGATACATGCAACAACCTGGATGCATCTCCAGAAAATTAAAAGGTGGAAAGAAAGACAATCCCGAAGAGTTCCATACTGTGTGATTCTATTTATAATAACATTTTTAAAATGGCAACATTATAGAAATAAAGAACACATTAATGATTTTGACTGGGATTAAAGAAAAGGTGGATGTGGATGAAAGTGGGTGTGGTCACAAAACAGTAGAGGAACATGCTTGTAATCCCAGCTATTTGGGAAGCTGAAGTGGGAAGATTGCTTGAGGCTGACAGTTCAAAGCCAGCCTGAACAACATAGCCAGGCCTCGTCTCTAAATAGATAAAATTAGCCGGGGTAGTGGTGTGGTCCTGTAGTCTCAGCTACTTGGGAAGCTGAGGTAGAGGATCACTTGAGCCCAGGAGTTTGAGGCTGCAGTGAGCTATGATTGTGCCACTGCATTATAGCTTGGGCAACAGAAACCTCATCTCTTAAAAAAAAAAAAAAATGCATGAGGAAAGATTGTGGTGATAGAGGTGTTCTGCATCTTGATTGTATCAATGCCAGGATCCTGGCTGTGATAGTATATTATGGTTTTGCAGGATTCTTTTTCGGGGAAAAGGTAAAGTGTACATGGGATTTCTCTGTATTATTTTTTACAATAGCATGTGCAGCTATGAGTATCTTAAAAGGTTTAATTTGAAAAAAAAGCATGTCCTAGTTACATCTGTTGGATTTTTTTAATTAAAGAAAACCTCGAAGTGTTCCTAATTTCATCTTCTCAATAGAGTAAAATACAGAGCCAAGAGATTACCAAGGATATACTGTGATTGGGTATTGATTATATAAAATGAATGCCATAATTATTTACAACTACAAGGGATACATTTTGATATGCAAGATTTCCTATGTTTAAAGATGTTAAAAACATTTATATACTTACAGATATTAAATGTTATAAAAGGTTTTTTTATTTCTATAGACCCCTTAGGTATCTGGCATTGATATTAGCAGTAGAAGTCTATTTTTCTTTCAGTTGACATCTTATTAGGAAGCTCTATAGCAGGAATGTGTGGTGATGCCCATATTTGTATAACAAAATAAGTGTAAAAATCTGCATAGGCTGGGCACAGTGGTTCATGCATGTAATCCTAGCACTTTGGGAGGCCAAGGAGGGTAGATCACCTGAGGTCAGGAGTTTGAGACCAGCCTGACCAATATGGTGAAACCCTGTCTCTACTAAAAATACAAAAATTAGCTGGGTGAGGTGGTGGCTTCCTGTAATCCCAGCTACTCAGGAGGCTGAGGCAGGAGGATTGCTTGAACCCGGGAGGTGGAGGTTGCAGTGAGCTGAGGTCATGCTACTGCACTCCAGCCTGGGTGACAGAGCAAGACTCTGTCAAAAAAAAAAAAAAAAAAAGTGTAAAACAAGAATGTAGATAATCATGATTAAGACAATATTTACAAATAAGAATGGTTTTTATTAGTTGAGACAAAGAAAAAATAAGTAGTTTTGAAAAGAATGTATTTATTTGATCCTTTCATAAAAATAGTCCTTTTTCTTTTCAACATCTGACTACTGTACTTTTAAATTAAAATAGTGCCCATCTGTGTTTCGGCCTTGCAGAATGCTAAGGGACTTTTGTGTGAAAGCCTGGAATGGATTTACTACATCATTTGCTACTGGCAGCGCTCAGAGGAAGAGGTAATAAAAATATATCTGTGCAGCAGTTCTGGTGGATATAATTCTGGGGATCTCCCAGCTTTAAAAAACTGGCACTTTATATCTTGGACTACATTTGAAAAGAAACATAATTGTGAAAATCATGCAATTAGACTGAAGGCTATGGCAGAGTCATAGATATGTGTGCATATGTGTGCATGCTGAAAATGTAGCTTGTGTTCCATATACTTCCAAAGAAAAGCACAGATCCCAGTTCTTATATCTGTTCTCAGGCTCTTCATGCACTTTCTTGCAATCTCTGTGTATGCTTAGCACAAGAGAGGGGTGGAGTCAAAATGTCACCAGAAGCAAAAGAACCGTGTCAATGTTTTCATCATCCAATAGGGGAAAAGGGAAGTTTTGCATTCACTCTACTGAAGGGAAATACTCCATTTCCCAATCACACATGTATTTCTATGTGTAAATGCACTGAAATATTGCAAAAAGGGGGACAAGGCCAAGATGGCTGGCTAGAAGCAGTGGCAAACAGAGACTTCCATTAAAAAGAACTGTAGTATCCTGTGAATCCTGCACCAGCTACCAAGGTATCCAGGTTCTCTCATCAGAACTGACTACTTGGCTGGCATGATCCACAGAGAGGAAGGAAGAGCAGTGTGGTGTGGTGGCCCACCTGAGAACCACATGGGGCAGGGGACCCCCAAACTCCCAGCCAAGGGAGTTGGGGGGTGAGTGTGCCCAGCTTGGGAAACTGTGCTTTTTCCATGGAACTATGCAAGTCACGGATCAGAAGATCCCACTTGCAAACCCATGCTACTGGGGCCTGGGGTCCCAACTCTGGAGCAGGGAAGATTCTCAACAGCCTCAGCTAGAATCTACTTAAGCCTGCGGAGCTCCTGGGGGAGGGAGAGACCAGCACCACAGCCGCAGCTACCTGCTATCTAAGCCTTTTGAGCTCTTGTGGGAGGGACAGCAGCTAGCACTGGTACTCAAAATGCCTAACACACTAAGCTCCCTGGGCAAGGGAGCTTAGCTCTATAGCTCTCTATAGCTCCAAGCTGTGCTTTTTCCCTGCTGGAGCCAGGGAGGCTGGACGACTTGGTCTCAAGAGGTGTTCCCCACAGCCCAAAACTCCCGCTATGGCGGACAGCAGCCAGAGCGCCTCTTCAGGCCTGACACTGACTCATCCTTCCTCACTGGGTGGGGCCTCCCTGCAGGAACTCCAACAGCTCCAGCCAGAGGCTCAGGGACAGAAAGCTGATCTCTGTGGACCTGAGACCCGAGGAGGAGGGGTGGCCGCAATCTCTGTGAATCAGCAGACTTAGCCTTTCCTCCCGGTAGTTCTGAGGAATCCAGGCAGCCCAGACGAGTGGGCCTCCCCCCACCAATGCACACACTCTCTACCAAGGTACAAAGTGCTGCGTTAAATGGGTCCTGTTCTCCATGCACCCAACCTGGTGAGACCCTCCAACAGGGGATTTTAGACACCTTATACAGGAGCAGTCCTACCTGCATCAGATTAGTGCCCCTTGAGGTCAGAGATCCTGGAAGAAGGGGCAGGCACCCATCTTTGCTGTCCTCCAGCCTCCTTGAATGACACCTGCAGGCACCCAGGCACGGGAGGGAACCAGATGAATAGGGCCTGAAATGAACCCCCGGCAAACTGCAGCAGCCCTACAGAAGAGGGACCTGACTATTTAAAGAAAAACAAACAAAGTGACAACAACAGCATCAACAACAACAAAAAGTCCTCTCCAAAACCCCATCCAAGGGTCAGCAGCCTCAAAGATTGAAAGTAGACAAACTCATGAAGATAAGAAAGAATTTTTAAAAAACTGAAAGCCCAGGCCGGGAGCGGAGGCTCACACCTGTAATACCAGCACTTTGGGAGGCTGAGGCGGGTGAATCACAAGGTCAGGAGATCGAGACCATCCTGGTTAACACGGTGAAACCCTGTCTCTACTAAAAATATAAAAAAACTTAGCCGGGCGTGGTGGCGGGCACCTGTAGTCCCAGCTACTCAGGAGGCTGAGGCAGGAGAATGGCATGAACCTGGGAGGCGGAGCTTGCAATGAGCCGAGATCACACCACTGCACTCCAGCCTGGGTGACAGAGTGAGACTCTGTCTCAAAAAAAAAAAAACAAAAAACTGAAAACCCAAAAGGCCAGAATGCCTCTTCTCCTCCTAATGTCATAATGCCTCCCTGGCAAGGGCATAGCACTGGATGGAGGATGAGATGGATTAATTGACACAAGTAGGCTTCAGAAGATGGGTAATAAAAAACTTGGCTGAGCTAAAGAAGCATGTTGTAACCCAATGCAAAGAAGCTAAGAACGTTGATAAAAGGTTAGAGGAGCTGCAAACTAGAATAAGCAGTTTAGAGAGTAACACAAATGACCTGATGGAGCTGAAAAACACAGCACAAGGACTTCATGAAGCATACACAATACCAATAGCAGAATCAACCAAGCAGAAGAAAGGATATCAGAGTTCAAAGACCACCTTGATGAAATAAGGCATGCAGACAACATTAGAGAAAAACGAATAAAAAGGAATGAACAAGGCCTCCAAGAAATATGGGACTATGTAAAAAGACCAAACCTATGATTGATTGGAGTACCTGAAGGAGGTGGGGAGAATGAAAACAAGCTGGAAAACACACTTCAGGATATTATCCAGGAGAACTTCCCCCAACCTAGCAAGACAGGCCAACAGGCAAATTCGGAAAATACAGAGAACTAAGATACTCCACAAGATGATCAATCCCAAGACACATAATCATCAGACTCTCAAAGATTGAAATGAAGGAAAAATTGTTAAGGGCAGCCAGAGAGAAGGGCCAGGTAACCGACAAAGGGAAGCCCATCAGACTAACAGCACTTTTCAGCAGGAACCCTACAAGCCAGCAGAAATTGGGAAGCAATATTCAACATTCTTAAACAAAAGAATTTTCAACCCAGAATTTCATATCCAGCCAAACTAAACTTCATAAGCAAGGAGAAATAAAATCCTCTCTAGACAAGTAAATGCTGAGGTGTTTTGTCGCCACCACGCTTGCCTTGCAAGAGTTCCTAAAGGAAGCACTAATATGGAAAGGAAAAAGCAATACCAGCCACTGCAAAAACACACCAAAATATAAAGACCAATGACACTATAAAGAAACTGCATCAACTAGTGTGCAAACTAACCAGATAGCATCATGATTACAGGATCCAATTTACATGTAATAATACTAACCTTAAATGTAAATGGGCTACCTCCATTTACATTTAAATGCCCCAATTAAAAGACATAGAGTGGCAAATTGGATCGGCCAAGACCCATCAGTGTGTTTTATTAAGGAGACCCACTTCACTTGCAAAGACACACAGAGGCTCAAAATAAAGGGGTGGAGGAACATTTACCAAGCAAATGGAAAGCAAAAAAAAAAAAGCAAGGGTTGCCATCCAAGTCTTTGACAAAACAGACTTTAAACCAATGAAGATCAAAAAAGATAAAGAAGGGTAAAGGGATCAACTCAACAAGCAGAGCTAACTATCCTAAATATGTATGTACCCAATACAGGAGCACACAGATTCATAAAACAAGTTCTTAGAGACCTACAAAGAGACTTAGACTCCCACACAATAATAATGGGAGACTTTAACACCCCACTGTCAATATTAGACAGATCAATGAGACAGAAAATTAACAAGAATATTCAGGACTTGAACTCAGCTCTGGATCAAGTGGACCTCATAGACATCTACAGAACTCTCTACCCCAAATCAACAGAATATACATTCTTCTCAGTGCTACATGGCACTTATTCTAAAATTGACCACATAATTGGATGGGAAACACTCCTCAGCAAATGGAAAAGAATAGAAATCATAACAAAGAGTCTTCAGACTACAATGCAATCAAATTAGAACTCAGGATTAAGACACTCACCCAAAACCAAACAACTACATACAAGTTGAACAACCTGCTCCTGAATGACTACTGGGTAAAAAATAAAATTAAGTCAGAAATAATGAAGTTCTTTGAAACCAATGAGAACAAAGAGACAATGTACCAGAATCTCTGGGACACAGCTAAAGCAGTGTTAAGAGGGAAATTTAGAGCACTAAATCCCACATCAGAAAGCTAGAAAAATCTCAAATTAACACCCTAGCATCACAATTAAAAAGGCTAGGGAAGCAAGAGCAAATTGATCCAAAAGCTAACGGAAGACAAGAAATAACTAAGATCAGATCAGAATTGAAGAATATAGAGACAAAAACAAACAAAAAAGCCTCCAAAAAAAAAATCAAGGAATCCAGCAGCTGGCTTTTTGAAAAAATTAGCAAAATAGACAGACAGCTAGCTAGACCAATAAAGAAGAAAAGAGAAGAATTAAATAGATGCAATAAAAAACGAAAAAGAGGGTATTACCACTGACTGCACAGAAATACAAACTACCATCAGAGAACACTATAAACACCTCTATGCAAATAAACTAGAACATCTAGAAGAAATGGATACATTCCTGGACACATTCACCCTCCCAAGACTAAACCAGGAGGAAGTCAAATTTTTGAATAGACTAATAACAAGTTTTGAAATTGAGGCAGCATTCTACAGCTTACCAACCACAAAAGCCCAGGATCAGAAAGATTCAAGCCAAATTCTAACAGAGGTACAAGGAGGAGGTGGTACCATTCCTTCTGAAACTATTCCAAACAACTGAAAAGGAGGGACTCCTCCCTAACCCATTTTAAGAAGCCAACCTCATCGTGATACCAAAACCTGGCAGAGACACAATACAAAAAATATATTTGGCCCTGATGAACACTGATGTGAAAATCATTAATAAAATACTGGCAAACCAAATCCAGCAGCACATCAAAAAACTTATGCATCACGAACAAGTTGGCTTTATCCCTGGGATGCAAGGTTGGTTCAGCATACACTAATCAATAAACAAAATCCATCACATAAAACAGAATTAAAGACAAAAACCGTGTGATTATTTCAATATATGCAGAAAAGGGCTTTGATAAACTTCCACATTCCTTCATGTTAAAAACTCTCAGTAAACTAGGTATTGATAGGACATAGCTCAAAATAATAAGAGCTATTTATGACAAATGCACAGCCAATATCGTATTGAATGGGCAAAAGCTAGAAGCATTCCCTTTGAAAACCAGTACAAAACAAGGATGTTCTCTCTCACCACTGCTATTCAACGTAGTATTGGAAGTTCTGGCCAGGGCAATCAGGCAAGAGAAAGAAATAAATGGTATTCAGATAGGAAGAGACAGAGTCAAATTGTCTCTATTTGCAGATGACATAATTTTTTATTTAGAAAACCCCACAATTTCAGCCCCAAAACTCCTTAAACTGATAACCAACTTCAGCAAGGTCTCAGGATACAAAATCTATGTGTGAAAATCACAAGCAGTTTTTTACATCAACAATAGACAAGCAGAGAGCCAAATCATGAATGAACTTCTATTCACAATTGCTACAAACAAAGTAAAATACTTAGGAATACAAAGTATAAGGGACATGAAGGACGTCTTCAAGGAGAACTACTTCAAGCAAATGAATAGATTACTACTTCAAGGAGAACCGCTGCCCAAGGAAAGAAGAGAGGATATACACAAGTGAAAAAATATTCCATCCTCATGGATAGAAGGAATTAATATTATAAAAATGACCATACTGCCCAAAATAACTTATAGGTTCAATACTATTCCCATCAAATTACCATTGACATTCTTCACAGGATTAGGAAAAAGCTACTTTAAATTTCATAGGGAATCAAAGAAGAGCCTGTATAGCCAAGACTAAAACAGCATGGTACTTGTACCAAAACAGATATATAGAACAATGGAACAGAACGGAGATCTCAGAAATGATGCCATACATCTACAACCATCTGATCTTTGACTAACCTGACAAAAACAAGCAATGGGGAAAGGATCTCCTGTTCAGTAAATGGTGCTGGGAAACTGGCTAGCCATATGCAGGAAACAGAAACTGGACCCCTTCCTTACACCTTATACAATAATTAACTCAAGACAGATTAAAGACTTAAAGGTAAAACCCCAAACCACAAAAACCCTAGAATAAAACCTAGGCAATACCATGCAGGACACAGACATGGGCAAAGACTTCATGAGGAAAACGCCGAAAGCAATTGCAACAAAAGCCAAAATTGACAAATGAGGTCTGATTAAACTAAAGAGCTTCTGCACAGCAAAAGAAACTATCATCAGAGGGAACAGACAACCTACAGAATGGGAGAACATTTTTGTAATCTACCCATCTGACAAAGGTCTAATTTATAAGGAACCTGAACAAATCTACAAGGAAAAAAACAACCCCATCAAAAAATGGGCAAAGGATATGAACCAACACTTATCAAAAGAAGACATTTACAGAGCCAACAAACACATGAAAAAAAGTTCAACATCACTGATCATTAGAGAAATGCAAATCAAAATCACAATGAGATACTATCTCAGGCCAGTAAGAATGGTGATTGTTAAAACGTCAAGAAACAATAGATGCTGGCTAGCCTGTGGAGAAATAGGCTTGCTTTTACACTGTTAGTGGGAATGTAAATTATTTCTACCATCATGGAAGACAGTATGGCAATTCCTCAAAGATCTAGAAGCAGAAATACCATTTGACCCAGCAATCCTATTACTGAGATTACTGAGTATATACCCACAGTAATGTAAATCATTCTACTCTAAACACACATGCACATGCATGTTTATTGCAGCACTATTTACAATAGCAAATTCATGGAACCAACCCAGATGACCATCAGTGATAGACTGGATAAAGAAAATGTGGTACCTGTACACCATGGAATACTACACAGCCATTAAAAGTAATGAGATCATGTCCTTTACAGGGACATGGATGAAGCTGGAAGCCATCATCCGCAGCAAAGTAACACAGGAATAGAAAACCAACCACCACATGTTCTCACTCATAAGTGGGAGTTGAACAATGAAAACACATGGACAAAGTGAGAGGAACAACACACATCAGGGCCTGTTGGGGGCTGGGGGTGAGGGGAAAGAATTTAGAGTGTGGGTCAATAGGTGCAGTAAACCACCATGACACACATCTACGTCTGTAACAAACTTGCATGTTTTGTACGTGTATCCAGAACTTAAAGTAAATTTTTTTAAAAAAGAAAAAAAATTGTGAACAATTATAGAACAATTACATGCAATAGAAATATATTAATTCATTTAAAATACTATAATTTTACATTGACTGTCCAGTATTATTTTCCTGTCTTTTTATGATCTCTAGCTCAATTTCTCAAAGGCCTTATGAATTTACAGATTTAAGTTAAGAATTACCCATTTGTCCATTATATCCTCGAAAGCTGCATTGTTCAGGTTTCAGTTGAAATAATGTTACATAAAAATAATCCAAAACTTAATTGTTTGCCACATTGAGCATCAATTCCTTCTCGTGGATATGCAAGTAGGCTATAGTTCTTTTAGGCTTGGCTGGGATCAGCTGAAGTCATCTCCTGGATGACATTTGGGTTCAAAGCTGCTTCACGTGTCTACCTATAATTTTTATTACTTAACCTGCTGCACTTGCTGTTATCTTGTATAATATTAATAGAAGTGGGGATAGCAAGTTATTCTTGCGTGGTTCACTGTCTCAGAGGGATTAAATTCCATTATTTTACGATTAAGTATAACATATTTTGTGGGAACTCTTTATCAGTATAAGCAAGTTCCTTTCCTCCATGTTTGCTAAGAGTTTGTATTACAGATGCTGAACTAGATTGAGAGTTTTATGGCATATGCTGAAATGGTTTCATGTTTTGTTTTCTGCTGATAATATAGTGAATTGTATTATGCATTATTATTTCTTGATGTTGGACCAAACTAGCACTCATGGAATAACTCAAATGTTCATATTTTATATGTATTACAAAATTCAATTTACTATAATTTGAAGTAGAATTTGTGTTAATAATGGGACATGAGTCTGAAATTTTTGCTTCTTTTCATGTTATTGTCAGATTTTGACATCAAATTCATGCTGGCCACATGAAATGAGTTGGAAAGTGTTATCTTTTTTTAATGTGTGTATAATATATTTTAAAATGTGTATATATGTACATGTATTCTGAAGTTTTAAAAGGTTGACACTATTTAATTTTAAAAACTTCAAAAGAACTCAGAAGGCAGCCATCTGGGTCTTATGCTCTATTTGTAAAAACATTTTATGTGCGATTTTGATTTATTTAATAAAATAGGGTTAGATTTTCTTCTTAAGCCAGTTTTCTGTAGTATTGTTAAATGAGTTAGTCCAATTTATTGGCTACATTTCCTGCAAGATGACTTTTATTATTGTTTTCATGTCTTTAGACTCTGCAGGGATTTCCCTTTATAAAAAATTCTTGATACTCATGATCTGTGGTTTCTTCTTTTTATTAGCCTTGTTGTGGATTTAAAATTGTATTGGTCTTCTCAAAGATGAAGCATTTGTTACTATTTTCCCAATTGTACATTTATCTTTTTTATTAATAGCTTCAGTTGTTTTCCTATTTCAATTTATTAATTTTCTTTCAAAATTCAAAAAATTTTGCTGTTTTTCAGTAACTTTTTGAAATGGATACTTATATTAATTTCCACACTTTATTTCTTTTATGCATTTTAACTTCTATATTTCTAAGCACTGATTTAGCTGTATAGCTCAAAGTTTTTCTATTTTTTATGTAGCATGTCAATTATCATTCAATTAATATATTTTCTAATGCCTTTTTGTTATCTACTTAAGCTATTGTGTTATTTAAACATATATGGCTTAAGTTTAATTAGATCCTATTTGTCAATATTTGCTTTTATTGCTGCTTTAGTCAGGGTTCTCTAGAGGGACATAACTGATAGGATAGATGTATATATAAAGGGGAGTTAATTAAGGAGTATTGACTCAAAGGATCACAAGGTGAGGTCTCACAATAGGTCATCTGCAACCTGAGGAGCAAGAAAGCCGGTCTGAGTCCCAAAACCTCAAAAGTAGGAAAGCCAGCAATGCAGCCATCAGTCTGTGGTTGAAGGTCCAAGAGTCCCAAAGCTGAAGAATTTGGAGTCCAACTTTCAGGGCAGGGAGCATCCAGCACAGGAGAAATAGCTGATTAAATGGTGTCCACCCAGATTGAGGGTGGGTCTGCCTTTCTCAGTTCACTGACTCAAATGTTAATCTCCTTTGGCGATACCATCACAGACACACTCAGGAACAATACTTTGCTTCCTTCAGTCCAATCAAGTTGACAATATTAACCATCACAAGTCCACCCCTTGTCAACTTGAACCCATAAACATCTCCTGAAATCATATATAATCTTCAAATAATGACAATATTAAGGTCATAATTCTGCCTAACATAATACAGCTATCCTTTGTACAACCGGAAATGCACCAGTCCCCAACTCCAATGCTATCACAGAGAGTTAACAACACTTAATTGTTTATATAAAGTCAATAAATCTTATGTCACATGATAAAGGAAAAATAAAGGGAATAAGATGAAGATATTTTCTTAGTACAAGTGTATATATGCACAAGCATGTTCTTAACAAAATGAGGAAATACACATGACAATTACAATCCTCAGTTCTGCAACTGGTCACGTGGTAATAGCTACCCATTCTGTATTCTATTTGCCTTCAGCAAATACCTTAGCAAGTCATGGGTCTTTTTACCTCGTAGAGTGACCTAAATCTTCATTCCTGAAGGATCTAGGCCATTTGTAGTCCTGCCTGGATTGGGCTGTTGTAGTTTCCCCATTGACCTTAGTCACACGGCATGGTAATAATAAGAGATGCCCTAAGGGAGCTCCTGTATTCCAAACATACTCTTCCTTACCTCCATTGTAGAGTAGTAGACCGATTTCATCTTGATATTCTGAGTCAGTTACCCCAGCCAACACTGTAACTCCCTTCTTAGCCTGTTTACTTAAAGGTAAGGGGAGCCCAAAATGGCCACGTGGCAATCTTAACTTCCAGTTTAATGGAACCATTGTGTCTCCTGGTGGCAGTGTTCTTCCTTCTGGAACTAAGACCTCTAGGCCAGCAGAACATAAAGTCACAGGAACAGGAAGCAAAAGTTTTGCTAGCGGATCATTAGGGGTGATGGTGCTTGGTGCCACTTCCACTTCCACGCCTTGATTCCTGGACCCATGAATCCTGGCTATGGTAGAAGCAGTACCATATATTGGATACTGATTCAGAGCATACATAGACTTCTGGAGAACTTTGCCCCAGCCCTGCAAAGTAGTGTCACCTAGTTGGCATTGTAATTGCGACTTCAAAAGGCCATTCCACCATTCTATCAATCCAGCTGCTTCAGGATGATGGGGAACATGGTAAGATCAGTGAATTCCATCAGCATGAGCCCATTGCTACAATTCTTTAGCCATAAAGTAAGTGCCTTGGTCAGAGGCAATGCTATGTGGAATACCATGACAATGGATAAGGCATTCCATGAGGCCATGGCTGGTAGTCTTGGCAGAAGCGTTGCATGCAGGATAGGCAAACACATACGGTCTATGCCCGTAAGGACAAACCACTGCCCTTTCCATGATAGATGAGGTCCAGTATAATCAACCTGTCACCCACCAGGTAGCTGTCTGATTACCCTGAGGAATGGTGCCGTATTGAGGGCTCAGTGTTGGTCTCTGTTGCCTGCAAATTGGGCACTCAGCAGTGGCCTTAGCCAGGTGAGCCTTGGTGAGTGGAAGTTCGTCTTGCTGAGCCCATGTGTAACCTCCATCCCTGCCACCATGGCCACTTTGTTCATTGGCCCATTGGGCAATGACAGGGATGGCTGGGGAAAGAGGCTGAAATGGTGTTCAAGAACAAGTCATCCTATCCAATTATTAAAATTATCTGCTGAGTACTCACATGGGATACAAATATCTTCACAGTTTTTGACCACTCTGAGAGGTCCATCCACATATCTCTTCCCCAAATTTCTTTGTCATCAATTTTCCGATCATGCTTTTTTCAAGTCCCTGACCATTTGGCCAAACCATTGGTTACAGCTCATGAATCAGTATATACTTGCACATCTGGCAATTTCTCCTTCCAAGAAAAGTGCACAGCAAGGTGCACTGCTTGAAGTTCTACCCACTGGGGAGATTATTCTTCACCACCGTCCTTCAGGAATGTCCTAGAAAGGGGCTGTAGTTCTACAGCTGTCTAGTTTTGGGCGGTGCCTTCATATCATGCAAAGATACCTGTAAACCAGGCCCTAGTTTTCTCTTCCTGTCAGCTGATCATAGGGAACTCCCCCTGAGGCCATCAGTGCAGGCTGGGGAAGAGAAGGCAGGGTGGCAGGAGTGGGGACCATGGGCATTTGAGTCACTTCCTCATGTAACTTACTTGTGCCCTCAGGACCTGCTGGAGCCCAGTTATATATAAACCACTTCCATTTCATGATGAAATGCTTGTGTGCACATCACACTTTATGGCTAGATATATCAGAAAGCACCCAGTTAATGATAGGCAGTTTGGGTCACATGGTGACTTGATGACCCATAGACAAATGTTCAGTTTCAACCAGAGCCTGATAACAGGCCAAGAGCTGTTTCTCAAAAACAGAGTAGTTATCTGCAGACGGTGGCAGGGACTTGATTCAAAATCCTAGAGACCTCCACTGTGATTCACCTATGGGGGCCTGTCAAAGGCTCCAAACAACATCCCTATCTGTCACTGACACCTCAAACACCCTTGGATCTGTTGGGTCATATGGCCCAAGTGGCAGAGCAGCTTGCACAGCAGCCTGGACCTGTTGCAGAGCCTTCTCCTGTTCTGGACCCCACTCAAAACTGGCAGCCTTTCAAGTCACTTGATAAATGGACCAGAGTAAAACAGTTGCAATTGCTATTGGTATCATCATCATGAAATTCTTGCCAGTTCCTATGTCCAGAATGGTGTTGCCTAGGTTGTCTCCCAGGGTTCTTATAGTTTTGGGTTTTACATCTAAATCTTCAATCCACCTTGAGTTGATGCTTACATTAATATATTATTTGAGGAACGGGGTCGAATTTCAAGTTTCAGTCTTCTGTATATGGTTAGCCAGTTGTCCTAGCACCATGTATTGAATAGGGAGTCCTGTTTCCATTGCTTGTTTTTGTCAGCTTCATCAAAGATCCCATGGTTGTAAGTGTGTCACCTTATTTCTGGGCTCTCTATTCTGTGCCATTGGTCTATATGTCTTTGTAGCAGTACTGTGCTGTTTTGGTTACTGTAGCCATGTATTATAGTTGAAGTCAGCTAACATGATACTTCCAGCTTTGTTCTTTTTGGTTAGGATTGCTTTGGTTACTTGGGTTCCTTTTTGGTTCTATATAAATTTTAAAATAGTTTTTTTTCAAATTCTGAGAAGAATGTCATTGGTCGTTTGATAGGAGTAGCGTTGAATTTGTAAATTGCTTTGGGCAGCATGGCCGTTTTAATGATATTGGTTTTTCCTATCCATAAGCATGGAATGTTTTTATTAAAACAATTAAAAATAATGGCAAAACCACAATTACTTTTGCACAAAGCTAATATATTTGTTTATATCATCTTTGATTTATTTGAGCAGTGTTTTGTAATTCTCATTGTAGAAATCTTTTAACTCCTTGGTTAGCTGTATTACTATATATTTTATTCTTTTTATGGCAGTTGTGAATGGGATTGCATTTCTAATTTGGCTCTTGGGTTGGCTGTTTTTGGTATATAGAAATGCTAGCAATTTTATACCTTGATTTTGTATCCTAAAACTTTGTTGAAGTTGTTTATCACCTAAAGGAGCTGTTAGGCCGAGACTATGGGGTTTTCTAGATATAAAATCATGTCATCTGCAAACACAAATAGTTTGACTTCCTCTTGTCCTATTTGGATGCCCTTTATTTCTTTCTCTCGCCTGATTTCTCTGGCCAGGACTTCTGATAGTATGCTGAATAGGAGTAGTGAGAGATGACATCCTTGTCTTGTGCTGGATTTGAAGACTAATTCTTCCAGCCTTTGCCCATTCAATATGATGTTGACTATGGGTTTGTTATAAAAGACTTTTATTATTTTGTATGTTCCTACAGTACCTAGTTTATTGAGAGTTTTTAACGAAAAGGGATGTTGAATTTTATCAAAAGCCTTTTCTGCATCTATTGAGATAATTATGTGGTTTTTGTCTTTAGTTTTGTTTATTTGATGAATTATGTTTATGGATTTTCATATGTTGAACTAACCTTGCTTAAACAATTTATAGAGTGGGAAAAAAACACTTACAAGCTGTGCGTCTGACACATTTCTAATATCCAGCATCTATATGAAATATAAACAAATTTACAAGAATAAAACAAACAACCCAATTAAAAAAATGGGCAAGGGATGTAAACAGATACTTTTCAAAAGAGGACATATATGAGGCCAACGAGCATATTAAATAAAGCTCAACATCACTGATCGTCAGAGAAATGTAAGCCAAAAACACAATGAGATACCATCTCACACCAGTCAGAATAGCTACTATTAAGCTGTCAAAAAATAACAGATGCTGGCAAGGTTGTGGAGAAAAGAGAATCCTTACACATTCTTGGTGGGAATGAAAATTAGCTCAACCATTATGTACAGCAGTGTGGCAATTCCTCAAAGAGCTGGAAACAGAACTGCCATTTCACTCAGCAATCTCATTACTAGGTATATATCCAAAGGAATATAAATCATCTTGCTATAAAGACACATGCACATGTTTATTGCACCACTAATCACAATAGTGCAGATACAGAATCAACCTAAATAGCCATCGATGGAAGATTGGGTAAAGAAAATGTGGTACATATACACCATGGAATACTATGCAGCCATAAAAGAGAATGAGAGCATGTCCTCTGTAGGAACATGGATGGAACTGAAAGCCATTACCCTTAGCAAACTGATGAAGAAACAGAAAGCCAAATACCATATGTTCTCATTTATAAGTGGGAGCTTAATGATAAAAATGCATGGTCACAAAGAGGGGATGGACAGACACTGTAGCCTACTTAAAGGCAGAGGGTGGAAGGAGGAGGAAAATTAGAAAACATAAATATTGTGTATTAGGCTTAGTACCTGGGTGATGAAGCAATCTGTACAAAAAAACCCTCATGGCCTAAGTTTTTTTACAACAAACCTGCGCATGTACCCTCGATCTAAAACAAAAGTTTAGAAAAAGAATTATCTGGCTTGTATGATCACACCACTGTACTCAAGCCTGGAAAATAGATCAAGACTTTGTCTCTAAAAAAACAACCACATGAAAAAAAATCCATACATCTGAGGTTTTTCTGGTGATACACACACATACACACACACACACAGACACACACACACCCTGAGGTTTTTCTGGAGAGATATATAGATTATCTATATATATATCTATTTATATATACATATATATGTGTATATATACACACACGTGTGTGTGTATGTGTATATATGTCTGTGTGTATGTGTGTGTATATATATATATACTTTTTTTTTCCTACAAATTTTTAGTTCAATTCTACTTTGGTCAGAAAGCAACATTGAGCATTTTCTTATGTTTAAGTACCTGGTTGTATTTGGTAAATAGTCTGTGTGCATGTGAAAAGAATACATACTCTGCCTTTGTTGGGTGCAATATTCCATATGTGTCAATTGAATTGAGTTGCTAAATTGTGTTGTTCACATTTTCTAATCATCTACGGATTTTTTTCTTTTTATTAAGTACTAAAGAATACGTGTGAAAATCTTTCCCTATGATTTTGAATTTCCCTATATCTTTTTATTACTGAAATTAGGTTATTAGGTACATACAGATTATAATACCTTTCTGATAAAGCAACCTCTCATTATTCACTTTTATGCTGAATAATGAATATTCTTGTCATACCTAATAATGTTTTTATGTTAAAATGTCCTGTGACTAATATTAGTACAGTGATATCAGCTTATATTTGGTTCGGTTTTTCATCCAATACATTTTTCATTATATTATCTTCCACTTTTCTGTGTTCTTAAATTTATGCAATATAAAGTTGTTTTTAAATGTAATTTGAGAATTTAATCTACTAACATATGATTACAGATATATTTGAATTTAAATCTGTCATACTATTTTTTATCACACCATTTTTCCTTTGTTTTTATCCCCTCTTGTTTTCTTTTAGGATTAATAAAGTATTAATCCTATTTCTGTATTTCTACACTGTTGACTTTGTAGTTATAAATTTTTAAATTATTTTCACAATGGTTACCCAAGATATCATAGCATGCATCCTTAACTAATTAAAGCTTAAAATAAATTAATCATTTACATCTTTATTGTCAAAGCAAGAAACTTAGAACACTTAAGTCCATTTATCTGTCTACTAAAGTGCTTTGGGGTGTATGTTCTAGTCGTACACCAATATATATTATATTAAATAATATCATTGTGCAATACAGTAAATATTTATGTTTAACCACATATATACCATTTTCTTTGTTCAGCATTTATTTTTTAAACTTCCATTGGACATCATTACTCTTTTGCCAAAAGAATTTACTTTGTGCCTTTAGTAAGTCTTCTAGTTAGGAGGGTTTAGCAGAGAATAAATTCTCCCAGTGTTCGTTTTTCCTGTCAATATCTTTGTTGTACATTAATTTTTATAGAATATTATCACTGCATATAGAATTCTAGTTTGGCAGTGTTTTTCTTCTGGCACTTAGAAGAAATGGATTTTTATTTTTCTGGTGTCCATAATTTTTGTTGGAAAGTAAGCTATGAGTTGATTGTTGCCTTTGAAGTTCATATGGCTGTATTTTTTCTCTCTGGCTACTTACAAGATTTTCTTCTCTATATTTAGTTTTCAGAAGTTTGGCTCTTTGCCTAGGTTTGGTTTTCTTTGTATTTTGTTGTTGTTGTTGTTAGGTTGGTGCAAATGTAATTGTGTTTTTGCCATTGACAATAATGATTATTTTTGCACCAACCTAATACCATTCATTGAGCTACCTAAAATTCTAAATGTCTGTTTTTTTTCCATCAATTTTGGAAAATTCTTGGACAATGTATTTTCATCTATTGTTTTTGATCTATTAATTTTTTTCTCTCTTTTTGAAACTTCCACAAGTCTTCTAGATTTTCTGACTGTAACCCACATGTCTCTTTCTGTCCTGTCTTTATTGGTCATACCTTGCTATCTCTGTACTTCAGTCTGAATATATTCTATTGAATTATCATCAATTTACTAATGCTTTTATCTGCTGAATTTCATCTGTTTTTAATCTGATATACTACATTGTCATTTTCATTTATAGTAATTTTAGGTTTTAAAATTTATATTTGCTATTCTTTATCAGCATGAGTCCTTTGATACAATTTCCCACTTGTAATTTATTCTGTTTAATATATTAATCAGAATTAGTTTAAAGCTCCAATTTGAAACTCCAATATTTAGATGACCTGAAGTGTGTTTCTATGATGTCTCAACCTCTCCTCCCCCATGACATTTTGTCACATGTTTCTAACAACTGGTATGTGGGTGATATTTTATGAAGTGCCATCGTTTGTTTATAGGTATTTTAGTGGGCTTTATATGTCATTTGATATATGTTTTTGATGGATACTGTCTTAGTCTGTTTTCTACTGCTAAAACAGAATATCTGAAACTGGGCAATTGATAAAGAAAACAAATGTTTTCTCATACTTCTAGAGCCTGAGAAGTTCAATATCATGGTATTGTCATCTGGAAAGGGCTATCATGCAGTGTCATCCCATGGTAGAAAGTGGAGGAGCAAGAGAGCATAAAAGAGAAAGGGATTATGAAAGAGCAAGAGAACAAGAAGGGGTCAAACTCACTTTTATAACAAATCCACTTTTGTGATAATTAACTTTCTCCAACAGCAATGACATGAACTTATTGTATTAGTCAGAGTTCTCTAGAGGGACAGAAATAATAGGAGATATATATATATATATCCTATTATTTATAAACTATATATGCATGTGAAGGAGAGTTTATTAATAATAGGATATACATATCTATATCTATCTATCTATCTATCTATCTATCTATCTATCTATCTATCTATCTATGTATGTATGTATGTAAAGGGGAGTTTATTAAGTATTAACTCACATGATCACAACATCCCACAATAGGCCATCTGCAAGCTGGGAAGCAAGGAGAACAAATCTGAGTCCCAAAACTGAGGAACTTTGGAGTCTGATGTTCGATGGCAGGATGCATCCAGCATGGGAGAAAGATGTCAGGCTGGGAGGCGAGGCCAGTCTAGCCTTTTCACGTTTTTCTGTCTGCTTTATATTCTAGCTCTGTTGGCAGCTGATTAGATGGTGCCCACCCAGACTAAGGGTGAGTCTGACTTTCCCAGCCCACTGAATAAAGTGTTAATCTCCTTTGGCAACACCCTCACAGACACACCCAAGATCACTACTTTGCATCCTTCAATCCAATCAAGTTGACACTCAGTATTAACCATCATACCCGTTTATAAGGATGGAGCCTTCATGACCTAATCACCTTTTATTAGGTACCACTTTCCAACACGTGAACTCTGGGGGACACATTCAAACTATAGCATTCTTTCCCTGGTCCCCCCAATTTATGTTCTTTGTATTTATTTAAATGCAAATGACATTTAATCCATCTCAATAATTCCAAAAGTCTTATGTCATTCCAACATCAACTCAAAAGTTCAAAGTTCAGATTTATCCAAGGAGATACATGTTAGACTAGAGGCATGATTCATCTTGAGGCAAATTCCTCTTCTGCTGTGAGCCTGTGAAATTAACAAGTTAATGCTTCTCAAATGCAATGGTGTAACAAGCAAAGAATAGACATTCCCATTCCAAAGGGAGAAACAAGCAAAACAAAAGGAGTCACAGGTGCCAACTAAGTCCAAATCCCAACAAGGTGCACAACACTAAAGCCTGAAAGCTGGAAAGTCATCTTTATTGATTCCCTATCACACATCCTGGTCACATTTTAATGAGTTCGAGAGTCCCAAGGCTTCAGGAAGTTCTACCCGCATGGCTATGCTGGGCTCAGTCCACACAATAGCTATCATGAGTTGAAATCCCAGGCCTGCAGCACCTCCCAGGGTGATGCTGCAAGCTGGTAGCTCTACAGTTTCGGTGTCTTGAGAGTGACCACATTCCCACAGCTCCGTGAGGCATTGCCCTAATTGTGCCTGTATGTGGTTGGGCCTCCAGGCCCCTCATTTTCGCTTGGCATTGCGCTAGTCAGGGCTTTCTGCAGTGGCTGTGCCCCTGTAACAAGTCTTTACCTGGTATCTTAAGCTGTTCATGACATCCTTTGAAATATACGTGGAAAAAGCCATTCCCCTGCAGCTCTTGCGTCCTGCATTCCTACAGAATTAGCACCACATGGAGACCTCTAATGTTTATAGCTTGTGCCTTCTGAAACAGTGGATTGAACTGTACCTGGGCCCATTTGAGCCATGATTGTGGTGGCTGAAAAGTGATGTGCTGGAATGCAGGGAACAGAGACCCAGGTTCTTCTGGGAAACGAGCCTGTGGAAGATTCTCTTGGTTGGGTCCCCTGAATCCATTCTGCTGTCTTAGTGCTCTGGACCTGTGATAGGAGAGCCAGCCTTGAAGATCTCTAAAATGCCTTTAAGTTTTTCTTCCACTGTCTTGATGAATAACACCTAGCACTCTTTTATTCATGGCAATATCTTTAGCAAATAGTCATTTCGCTCCACACTTTGTTTGCTCTCCTGAACACATTATTTTTAATTCTTTACATAGCCAGGGTTCAAAATTTCCCAATCTTTACACTCCACTTCCCTCTTAATTATAAATTTAATCTGTAAGTCATTCTTTGGCTCTCACATGTCACTTATGTGGTTAGAAGTAACCACTCAGTAGCCTGAATGCCTTGCTGTTTAGATATTTCTTCCAGAGATATTCTAGTTCATTATTCTTAATTTCTGCATTCCATAAAGCCATGGGACATGGACATAATTCCACCAAGTTCTTTGCTACTTTATAACAAAGATAACTTTGACTCCAGTTTCCAATACCTTGTTTCTCATTCTTGCTTGAAACCTCACAGAATGGCCTTTACTGTCCTTATTTCTACCAGCATTTTGGTCATGACCACTTAAGTCATCGCTAAAAAGATTCAGACTTTCCATAGATCTGAGGTAATCTGCTGAGCTCTCAAAATAATTGCCCTTAATATTCTGTTCACAGCAATTTAGGCTTTTTCTAGCTTGGTACTCTAAATTATTTCAACCTCTACCAATTACCAAGGTCCAAAACCACTTTCACATATTCAGATATTTGTTAGCAACAGCCCTACTTCTCAGTACCAATTTTCTATGTTTGTATGCTTTCTGCTGCCATTATAGAATGTCTCAGACAGGTTATTTATTTATTTATTATTTCAACAGGTTTTTAAGGAACAGGTGGTGTTTGCCTACATGGTTTAGTTGTTTGGTATTGATTTCTAAGATTTTGGTGCACCCATCACTCCAACAGTGTCACTGTACACAATGCACAATGTACACTCTTTTGTTCCTCCCCTCCACCCTTCCCCTTGAGTCCCCAAAGTCCATTGTATCATTCTTATTCCTTTGCATCCTCATATAGTAGCTCCCACTTATAAGTGTATATATACAGTGTTTGGTTTTCCACTCTTGAGTTACTTCATTTAGAATAATAGTTTTCAATCCATCTAGGTTGCTGTGAATGCCATTTTTTCATTCCTTTTTATGGCCAAGTAGTATTTCATTATATATATATCTATATATGTATCTATAGATAGATGTGTATATATACATATACATAATGTGTATATATACACATATACATAACGTATATGTACATATACATATGTACATAAAATATACATAACAATATACATATATGTTATGTATATTTTATATATATAATGAAATACTACTTGGCTGTAAAAAGGAATGAAACAATGGCACCATATATAAGATGTGTATATCACACCATATTTTCTTTATATGGTGTGTATATTTATATATGCTGTGTGTATATAATATGGTATATATACACACTCACACACACACATATACATACACACTCACACACACCATATTTTGTTTATCCACTCATTGATTGATGGGCATTTTGGCTGAAAAAAATTTGTATTTTTGCAATAGTGAATTGTGCTTCTATAAATATGCATGTGCAAGTGCATTTTTTGTATAATGACTTCCTTTCCTCTGGGTAGATACCCAGGAGTGGGATTGTTGGATTCATTGGTAGATCTACTTTCAGTTCTTTAAGGAATCTCCACACTGTTTTCCATAGTGGTTGTACTAGTTTACTTTCCCACCAACAGTGTAAAAGTGTTCCCTTTTCACCACATCCACGCCAACATCTATTTATTTTTATTTTTAAATTATGACCATTCTTGCAGGAGTAAGGTGGTATCACATTGTGGTTTGGATTTGCATTTCCTGATAATTAGTGATGTTGAGTATTTTTTCATGTTTGTTGCTATTTGTGTATCTTCTTTTGAGAATTGTCTATTAGTTTGCATGAGTTTTATTTTATTTTATTTTATTTTGAGACAGAGTTTCACTCTTGTTTCCCAGGCTGGAGTACAATGGTGTGACCTTGGCTCACTGCAACCTCTGCCTCCTGGGTTCAAGCGATTTATCCTGGCTCGGCCTTCCCAGTAGCTGGGATTACAGGTGCCGGCCACCACACCCGGATAATTTTTTGTGTTTTTAGTAGAGATGGGATTTCACCATGTTGGTCAGGCTGGTCTCAAACTTCAGACCTCGGATGATCCACCCGCCTTGGCCTCCCAAAGTACTGGGATTACAGGTGTGAGCCACCATGCCTGGCTTGGTGAGATTTTTAGGGTTTTCCAGGTATATAATTAAATCGCTGGTGAACAGTGACAGTTTGACTTCCTGTTTACCAATCGGGATGCCCTTTATTTCTCTCTCTTGTCTGATTGCTCTGGTTAGGACTTACAATACCATGTTGAATAGAAGTGGTGAAAGTGGGCATCCTTTTCTTCTTCCAGTTCTCAGGAGAAATGCTTTCAACATTTCCTCATTCGGTAAAATGTTGGTTGTGGGTTTGTCATAGATGTCTTTTATTACTTAAAGTATATTTCTTCTATGCTGATTTTGCTGAGGATTTTAATCATAAAAGGATTCTGGATTTTGTTAAATGCTTTTTCTGCATCTATTGAGATGATCATGTGATTTTTTATTTTAATTCTTTTCATGAAGTGGGTCACATTTATTGACTTGTGTATGTTAAACTATCCTTTCATCTCTGGTATGAAACCCACTTGATCATGTTGGATTATCTTTTTGATATGCTGCTAGATTTGATTAGCTAGTATTTTGTTGAGGCTTTTTGCATCTCTGTTAATCAGGGATGGTGGGCTATAGTTTCTTTTTTGTTATGTCCTTTCCTGATTTTGGTGCTGTAGTAGGTGTGAAGTGGCATCACATTGTGGTGTGATTTTTGTGATGACCAGTGTTGTTAAAAAGCCTATTCATGTGTTTATTTGCCATTAAAAATAAACCTTTGGAGAAATGTCTAAATCTTTTGAAAAAATTTTAAATTATTTGTAGTTTATTGTTGAGTTATAAAAGTCCTCTATATATGCTTGAATATAACTTTCTTATTAGATATATAATTTGCAAATGCTTTCTCTTATTCTGTGGTTTACTTTTGCAATTTACTGATGGTATCTTTCAAGTACAACCATTTTAATTTTGAGACAAGCCAATTTATCATTTTTTTCTCTTTCATTGCTTCTGATTTGTTGCTATATCTAAGAAACAACTGCTTAATTCAAGGCCACAAATATTTAACATTATGTTTTATTTTTAAATTTTTGTAATTGTAACTATTAGATTTAGGAGTTTTGTCCAAATTGAGTTAATTTTGTATAAGATGTGAGGTAGGGGTCCAAGTTAATTTTTTTGCATGTGTATATTTTGTTGTCCTCAACATTTGTTCAAAAGACTATTCTTGGCACCATAGCTAACAACCAAGTTGCCATAATGTCTGGGATATTTTCTGAACTCTCAATTCTGTTTCATTGAGCTTCATGTTAATCTTTAGACTAGCACCAAACAGTCTAATAACAGTAACTCTAATAATTTTTCAGTAATTTTTAAAGAAATTTCCATTTACAAGATTATGTCATCTGCAAATAGAAACAGTTTCAATTCATTATTTCCAATTGGAATGCATGCCTTTTAATTATTTTCTTCTTCTTCTTCTTCTTATTTTTATTTATTTTTTTTTTTTTGAGATGGAGTCTCACTTTGTCACTAGGCTAGAGTGCAGTGGTGGGATCTCGGCTCACTGCAACCTCTGCCTCCTGGGTTCAAGCGATTCTACTAGCTCAGCCTCCCGAGTAGCAGGGATTATAGGCACCCACCACCACACCTGGCGTTTTGTGTTTTTAGTAGAGATAGGATTTCACCATGTTGACCAGGATGGTCTCGATCTCTTTTTTTTTTTTTTTTTTTTTTTTGTATTTTTTAGCAGAGACAGAGTTTCACCGTGTTAGCCAGGATGGAGCCTTGTGATTTGCCTGCCTCGGCTTCCCAACGTGCTGGGATTACAGGCATGAGCCACCACGCCCGGACTTTTCTTTTCTAATTGTCTTCCATAGGGCCGCTAGCACAAGATTGAATAGAAGTCGTGAGAATGGAGATTCTTGTCTCCTCCTAATCATGAGGAGAGATACTTCTGTATTTCACTGCTAAGCATGCTGTTAGTTATGGGTTTTTTATTTACGTCCATTTTCTAATTAAGAAAGTTCCCTGTATCTCTAATTTCTTTTTTCTAATAATGAGTGTTTTATTTTTGTCAAATACTTTTTCAATAGTTCTTGAAATATGTTTTCTTTTGTCTATTATCTATTGAGATGAACATGTGATTTTAGTCTTTTATTCCATTAATATAGTGTGTTATATTGATTGATCTTTGTATGTTGAAATAAATTTGCTTTCCAGGGATAAATTCCATTTGGTCATGGTATGTTATCCTTTCTACATATTGTTGAATTTGAAATGCTGATATTTGTTTGAAGGTTTTGCATTTATATTCATAAGAGATATTGTTCTATCATTTTATTTTGGTTTGTAGATGCCTTTGTCTGAATTTATTATTAGGCTATTAATAATTTGATAGAATGAATTGGAAAGCTTCCTTTCCCTTTTACTTTTTACAAGCGTTTGTGTGGGAATGGTGTTCGTTCCTCTTTCAATACGTGATAGAATTCACCAGTGACCACTGGTCTTGGGATTTTGTTTCTGATAATTCTTTTAATCACTATTTCAATCTTTATACTTTATACTTGTTATAGGTCTATATATATTTTCGATTTCTTTTTATGTTAGTTTCAATAGTTTGTGTTGTCTTTTTAGGAACATGTTAATTTCATTTAAATTACCTAATTTTTCAGCGTGTGATTTTTAATAATATTGTTTCTAAAAGTCAGTAGTAATGCCCACTCTTTCATTTCTGATTTTAGTAATATAACAATTTCTTATTTTTCTGTTGGTCAATCTAGCTTCGGCTTCATTATTTTTGTTCACCTTTCAATGAACCAAATTTTAGTTTTGCATACTTTCTCTAATGCTTTTATAGTCTCGATATCACTTATTTGCATTGAAACTCTTAATATTTTCTTTCTTTTGCTAACTTAGAGCTTAGTTCGCCTTCTTACTTCTAACTTCCTAAGATGAATGATTATTTAAGATTTTTCTTTTTTTTCAAATCTGGGTGTTTGCTGCCGTAAATTTTCCTCCAAGTCGTGGTTTAGCTGCATGCTATACATATTGGTGTGTTGTATTTTTGTTTAATTCATCTCACTATATTTTCTAATTTCCATTGTGATTTATTCTTTGGCCTATTGTTTAGCAGTGTGTTGTTTAATGTCCATATTGAATTGCAAATGTACTTCTATTATTGATTTATATTATTTTTAGTGTTGAAGCCATGCTTTCAAAATTTCAATTATTTTAATTTGATTTAGAGCTGATTTTTGTAGAACAATATGTCATTTATCCTACAGAATCTTTCATGTGCACTTAATACAGCTTTATATTATGCTCTTGTTAGTTTTCCACATTCTATATGTGTCTGTTTGGTCTATTTAGTGTATAGTGTTGGTTATGTGATCTGTTCTCTTTGATGTTCTGTCTAATTGTTCTGTACATTATTGAAAGCGATGCATTGAATTCTGGAACTATTAATTTTTGGGGGCTCTATTTATCCCTTCAATTCTTTTTTTTAAACTTTTATTTTCCAGGTACATGTGTAAATTTGTTATATGGGTAAATTACTTATTGCTGAGGCTTGGTGTATGAATGATCCCACCACCAAATTAGTGAGCATAGTACCCACTATGTAGTCATCCAACCCACTCTCACTGCTACCCTCTCCCCTCAAGCAGTCCCCAGTATCTGTTGTTCCATCTTTGTGTCCATGTGTATTCAATGTTTTGCTCCCACTTATAAGTGAGATGTGGTATTTGGTTTTCTGTTTCTGCATTAGTTCACTTAAGATAATGGCCTTCAGCTGCATCCATGTTGCTGAAAAGGATATAATTTCATTTTTTTATGGCTATGTAGTATTCCTTGCTGTATATGTAGTATATTTTCTATATCCAGTCCACCATTGATGGGCATCTTGGTTGATTCCATGTCTTTGCTATTGTGTATACTGCATATGTCTCTTTGGTAGAACAATTCATTTTACTTTATATATATATACCCAATAATGGGATTACTGGATCAAATAGTAGTTCTATTTTAAGTTCTCTAAAAGTCTCCACACACACTGCTTTCCACAGTGGGTGAATAATTTACATTCCCACCAGCACTGTATGTGTTCCCTTATCTCTTCAACCTTCCCAGCATCTGTTGTTATTTGACTTTTTAATAACCACTATTATGACAGATGTGAGATGGTATCTCATTGTGGTTTCAATTTGCATTTCTCTAATGATTAGTTTAGATGGCATTTTAAAAATATACTTGTTAGCTGCATGTATGTCTTTCTTTTTTTTTAGAAGTATCTGTTCATGTCCCTTGCTCAAGTGTACTTTGCTCATTTTTTAAATGGAGTTATTTATTTTTTGCTTGCTGATTTGTTTAAGTTTATTATAGTTTCTGGATATTAGGGCTTTGTCCAATGCATAGTTTGTGAATATTTTCTCCCATTCTGTGGGTTGTTTGTTAACTTTGTGTATAGTTTCTTTTGCTGTGCAGAAACTCCTTAATTTTATTAGATCTCACTTGTCAATGTATTTTTTTATAGCAACTGCTTTTAGGGACTTAGTCATCAATTATTTGCCAAGGTTGATATCCAGAATGGTATTTTCTAGGTTTTTTTTAAAAAAGGTTTTTATTGTTTTATGTCTACCTTTAAGTCTTTAATCCATCTTGAGTTAATTTTTTGTACACTGTAAAAGATGGAGTCCAGTTGTAGTTGTCTGCATATGGCTAGCCATTTTTCCCAGTGCCATTTATTGAATAGGGAAGTCTTTCCCCATTGTTTATTATTGTCAGCTTTGTTGAAGATCAGGAAGTTGTAGGTGTGTGGCTTTATTTCTGGGTTCTCTATTCCGTTCCTTTGGTTGATGTGTCTGTTTTTGAACCAGTATCATACCGCTTTGGTTACTGTAGCCTTGTAGTATCATTTGAAGTCAGATAGTGAGATGCCTCTAGATTTGTTCTTTTTACTATGGATTGTTTTGGAGATTCAAGCACTTTTTTGGTTTCATATAAATTTTTAGAATAGTTTCTACTAATTCCATAAAAATTGACATTGATAATTTGATAGGAATAGCATTGAATCTGTAGATTGCTTTAGGCACCATGGCCATGCTCCTATCCATGAGCATGGACTGTTTTTCCATTTGTTTGTGTCGTCTCTGATTTCTTTCAGCAGTGTTTTGTAATCTTATGAGATATTTCACCTCCTTGGTAAGCTCTATTCCTAGATATTATATTCTTCTAGTGGCTATTGTATTTCAATAAATGGAATTGTATTCTTGATTTGATTCTGAGCTTAGACATTTTGTTGTATAGAAATGCTACTAATTTTTGTACATTGATTTTGTGTCCTGAAGTCACTTATTAGTTCTAGAAGTCTTCTTGCAGATTGTATGGAAATTTCTAAGTATGGAATTATGTAGTCTGTGAAGAGAGATAGTTTGACTTCCTCTTTCCCTATTTCAATGCCTTTTATTTCTTTCTGTTGCTTGACTGCTCTGGCTATCACTTCTAGTGCTACGTTGAGTAAGTGTGGTGAGAATAAGAATTCTTGTATTGTTCCAATTCTCAAGAAGAATGCATTCAGCTTTTATAGATGGCTCTTATTATTTTGAGCAAAATATGAAACAATTTTGAATTTTATCTAAGGACTTTTTCAGCATCTATTCAGATGGTGATGTGGTTTTTGTTTATATGGTGAATCACATTTATTGATTTGCACATGTTAAGCCACTTTGTATCTCAGCAGTAAAGCCTAGTTAATCATAGTGAATTAGCTTTTTGATGTGTTCCTGGATTAGGCTTGCTAGTATTTTGTTGAGAATTTTTGTGTCTATGTTTATTAGAGATGTTGGCCTGAAGTTTTCTTTTTTGTTGTGTCTCTTCTAAGTGTTGGTATCAACATGATGCTGGTTTTGTAGAATGAGTTAGGGAGGAGATCTTTCTCCTTGATTTTTTGAAGTAATTTTAGAAGGATTGGGACTTGCTATTCATTGTGCATCTGGTAGAATTTGGATGTAAATTTATGTTGTCCAGAGTTTGTTTTTTTTCAGTGTGTGTGTGTGTGTGTGTGTGTGTATTGTGTCGGGGTGGGGGGCAGGGGCGGTTGGTAAGCTTTTTATTAGTAATTTAATTTTGGAACTTATTATTGGTTTATTCATAATTTTAATTTCTTCCTGGTTCAATCATGGGAGAATCTATTTTTCTAGGAACTTATCCATTTCTTCTAGGTTTTCTAGTTTGCATGCATAGTAGTGTTCTTAGTAGTAGTC